>NW_021633684.1:0-84358 GCF_004799145.2 Neltuma alba
TTGTGAAGGCGCTTCAATGAGTCACTTGGGGGAACTTTCGGCAAATTACGCCGAACTTGACACACTGGCGGAATCTCAGTGCGGGTAGCGGCCTTGGGCTTTTATAACGGACTTGAGAGTGAAGAGGGAAGTGAGAATTAAGAGAATGCTGAGGGGTACTATGGGGACGTGAGAAAAGGGTAATAATGGGAGAAGCGAAATTAAGGGCGTGATTGGGAGTTGTCCTGAGGGATTGAGCGACCTTAAGGTGAACGTGGCAATCAAAATGATGAGCTGGAGTCTGGAGAGCACAGGACAGCGACGCTGACAAGGATTCAACGAAATGCGTGAGGTTTTTTTTTTTTTATTACAAATGCGTTAGGTTTTGAATCCCTAGACTGAGACATGTTAGATATAGGTTAGACCCCAGCCTGGTTGGGGGCTCAGCCAGCCAACACGTGTTAGGTGTGGCCTCGCACCAAAAAATCTTAATCATCAAGGGAGATTAAAAACATGAGCTTTATTTATTAAGAAAAATTGGAATAAATTTCTCGTTCAAAAATTAATCAGCAAAGATCTCTAAAATATGGATTACATTAAAAAAATAAGTTATATGCAAAAAAATAAATTGCACAATAAAAATAGTTTGTACGACATTATTTGAATGTTAGAAACTAAATTGCATATAGGAAAAATAAATTGCATAAAAAAATATTTAAATGCACAAAAGAAAGATATTGTACAACAAAATATGGTTTCACACACACACAAAATTTAGTTACACAAAATATTTAGAGATACCAATTAATTTCTCAATTGATTTGTCCAATTTTCTCTTATTTATTACAAAAAGTATAATTAAATTAAAAATTTTGAATAAAACTAAGGTTGAATTTTAGGACTCTCAGTCATGACGATGAGGTTGATTGATTACCACGCAAATATATCAAGAAAAATAGTCATATAAAATATCTCAACATTTAAAAAAAGGAAATAAAATAAAATAAAATAAAATAACACCCCTAAACTTAACTGCCATTTCCTACATTTCATTTTCAGCTTCAGCTAACCTTTTTTTTTTTTTGCCGGAATCAGCTGAATTAATTTGATAGTTTACTTGTAGTATATATATGCGATGTATGAATCAATTGATTAAAAATTGTATATTTATTAATATGATTGATTTGGAAATTGTTTAAAAAAATTCTTTCTTTTTAATTTATAAATTTCATCTTGATTAATTGTTAATGAGAAATAGAATTTAAGCTGAGAATTATAATTGATTGACTGATTCCTAATTAATAGATTGGAATTGGATTGGGTAGGAGGAGAATATCCAATGTTAATAGATACTCGATATAATAGGGGTTAAGTGTTGTGGTTAAACAAGAACCACAGCTTGGGATGACGTGAGAAAGAACAAATTGGGGATATTTTTTTTTTTTTGTTTTGGGGCCACTAACATTAAATTGGAGTATACAATGCTTGATATGGATTTGTTTCCCATTAAGCAAAAAAAAAAAAAATGACGCGTTTTTTTAATGAGAAATTCAAAGGATTGTTGTGTTAGGTAGGTATATTAGTTAAAGTGTGGTGGCTCTAAACCAGAAAATAACGGATCAGGAAAGAGGGAAGAAAAGTAAAAAAGGTCAACAATTAACTTCAGCAGCTGAACATATCGCCAGAAAGTGGACCATCTGACCAGATGGATTTGCGTAGTCCATTCTGAAGTCCTAACAACTGCCATGGCAGTTGCAATCTAGAAATAAACTAGTTTTAATTTGAATTTCAATTACTGCTTGCCCAAATTTAAGACGTCAATTGACATTGTGTTCTAAATTTACACAACCTTTTGTTCTAAATTTAAGAGCTAAGACAAAATAAACTACTTGCTTTCATGCTTAATATAAGATATCAATATATTTTTTTATCTAAATTTATAATCTTTTTCAAAATAGTATATATTAATGAGGTTTTTTCCAAAGAGTTGTTCTAATAAACATGATTAAAAAGAATATTTGAGAAAAACTAAAGCTTTTTAATTTCTAAAAATTAGTTATATATTTTTTACATAAAAAACTGGAAACAGTAATTGCTTTCTTATTTCTATTTATTGCACATATTAAGAAGATTTCTGTGAATGATAGTTCCAATACATATAATTCAATATGTCATATTTTAGGAAACTAACCCATATTTGTTACAAATGATCAATCTAATTAATCTTCTGGTTAATATAATACTTGATCTCTCAAATTTATTCTCATTTTAATTTTGGTCCCTCAAATTCAAATTATAAGTTTTGATTCCTCAATGAACGAAATAGTTCAAGTTTTTATTGACTTATTATAAGGACCAATATTTTAAATAAAAAGAATCTTGAGAGACTAATGGGGTGTTCGGAAGCACTAAAAAGTCCTTCTTGGAAGCACTTTTTCACAAAACGAGACAAATTCATCCACATATTTATTTCGTACAATGTAAAAGCACTTTTAAAACCATGGTTTTGATTCTATCTAAACACCCTCTAAGACCTAAATGAGAACAAATTTGAAGGACTAAAACCTGTATTAAACCCTTAATCTTCTTAATATTTATAACTTAGTTATCTAGTTTTTATATTAAAAATAAGAATAGGATAAATAAGTTAAGATATATAGGTGATTAAATATGACCTACTCTTTTTATTTGGAATAATAAAAACAACCGTTATATCATTAGTGATTTAACCCACTTCCTAATCAAATAAATGGTAGGGGGATTTTAAATTTTAATGTAAAAGCATCATAGTTCAGCCCTCAATCAGCGCAATAAGCGATAGCAGTGTGTCACTGCCGGACAACTATTATTATAATCAATCATCAAAGACAGCGGGAGAAGAGAACATGAGGGAAGAGTCAGCCTTAAAATTTGTTCTGGTAAAACTGTAGAAGGAATCTGATTCTTCAAAGTGCCTTTCACCCTCAGATTAAAGGCAAGTGGCTCCCACATGACTTCCCAGTCTGAGACATCAGCCTCAACCTCTGTAATTTTTTTTCTTTTAAAAACATAATTTATTACTATTTTTTAATATAAAAACTATATAACTAATCTAAAAAGTAGGGGTGTGCATGGATCAGACTGGAACGGGTTTGTTATCAACCCGAAGTCTGGTCCAATAAAGACCTCGGGCTGAAAAAGACAGTCCGAGGTCTGGTCTAGTCCAGTACCAACCCGAAGTCGGGTTGGACTGGACTTGGTCCTTTGGACTGCCTGGACCAGTCCAAGTAGTTTAAGACCTAAATTTAATTTTTTTTTAAATTTTTTTTCTTTAATAGGAGACAAGATTGTAACTTACTATATAAAATTTTGTACATATTTTAATCCAAAGTTCATCAAATTTAATCATTCTCTTTCAATTTCCCAATAATGTCATGTTTTATTAATTAATCCTCATTAATATAGACCTTATATTGTAGAAAATATATACGCATGCTCATTACTTAGGAAGTTAATAAATAAATCTTGATTATTTAAATAGACAAAAAATTTATATAGAAAAATTAAACCAAATTAAAATTATATAAATAATAATTAAAAAAAAAACCGGGCTAGACTGGACTGGACTAACTAGTTTGAGGGGCCAGTCCTTAGTCCAGTCCAGCCCGATGAGACTAGTCCGGTCCAGTCTTGTTTCGGGCTATTTTTTTTTTTTTAACCGGACTGGACCGGGTTAGACCGGACCATACCGGACCACCAGGTTTTTGCACGGCCCTACTAAAAAGATTAAAAAATTAATTAAATTATTTATTTGTAGTAAATATATGTTAACTTTTCTAAATTGTCTTATTTAATGGTGTGCCTTAAAACTACTTCCTGGTGGAAACCTCTTACAATTAATAAAAGATATTTTTAAAAAATTATTAATTTGGGAGATAAAAATTAATTGGAATTTCATATAAAAGATCAAATCCAACTCTTTGACTAGTTTTTATATTTAGAAGGGGAGGTAGTATTTTATAAATTTGTTTCATATGTGTCATGTAACCGGCTATTCCGTCCCCTTCATGGCTGTGATTTGTGACCGGCAGGGCTTAGCTTGTTCTGCTTTTGGGATTTTTTTTTTGGCAGGAATGAGAATTAGAACAGCAATGAAGTTGTATACAATGTTTAAAGAACTGATCGGATTAGACTCGTTAGCCGCTTGATTAGAATTAAAGAAACCAAAAAAAAAAAACTGTGTTCATAGTAAAATCTAGTTGGATTGGAGTTGTGTTGTCATTGATCCAGAACCGAAAATTAAATCCCTCAAATTAGACTGTGCCGCCCATTACTCAGCCCAAACATAATTGAATTTGGAGGAACAAGTAGTGATTACAAAAACAGGAAACTGCGAGTCTCCTATGAAAGAAATTAACAAACATAAAATTCGCCAGGAAAAAAAGAAACTAGAAGATCTACTACAGTATATATAAATAATATGCAGCACTGGATGTCAAATAATTAGAAAACAAGAATTAACAAAAACAAGTCATGAAGGTGATGATGAAGTTGAAGAGGTAATTTTCCTGATCAAGCATCTCATGCCGAACCATTCGGAGAAGAGCGAGGTTCTGAGGAAGAAGACGACTGTAAAAGAGTATGGTGGAGATGGAGGAGGCAGGTTCAAGAACCAGAGAAGTTATCAGCCTTACCAATGACATCAACATCCAAGTTCTCACAGACTGCACTAAAACCACAAACCAATTCAACAAATTTGCAACTTAAAGTTATAGAGGCAAAAACAAGAAGAAGAAGAAGAAGAAAGAGTGGGAGGTACCATGAAATGAATCTGCAGGCCAGGTTGATGAATTTGGGTTTATGTGAAGGAAGGAAGGAAAGGACACATATATTATCAGTTTGTTTTTAACAAGTGTCGCTTTCAAATGTAACGCACATTCATACCTAACTTTCAGAGTCAACTCCCTTTTGGACTCAAACTATTCATGAATCCACCTCCAACAATTTTTTTTTTCCTACAACAAGGTTAGGTGAGTTAAACGCTAGGAGCTCACCAGGGTCAGGATATATCTCTAAACTCAGAGAGCTCCTATAAAGGTACTCCTCCGGTCCTTATTATAAGACCCAATTTGACTTTTTATTTGGTCCTAATTATAAGACCCATCCATTTTGTCTATTATATTTATGCATTTTTTTCAAGATAATCCTTCTAATAATGATAGTTTTAGCAATATACTTAATTAGCAAGGATATTTTAGGAATGACAACACTTATTTATTATAAATAACCAACTTAACTTACTTCCTTAATCTCCTCAAATAAATCAATTGGGTCTTATAATTAGGACCGGAGGAGTATTTATAGATTATTTACTAACAAGATTCTCATATCAATAGTAGGATTTGAACTTAAGACCTTGTAGGTTATAAGTCAACTCTGTACCCACTAGACTAACTCTTATAGGTACATCCAACAATTTTGGTGAACGTACTATAAGATTGACCCCACGGGTGTGTGCACGCATAATTTTTTTTGAATGATGCATATAAATAATTTTGGAAAAAAATGGATTTTATAAATATACATAAACGGGCTGGTATGTAGCCCATGGCGTGCCCCCAGTAGCGCCCATCCTGTATAATAAACAAGCACGTTATTTTTGGGCAGTTTATAGGTGGGCCCAAACGGGCAAAATTTCATGGGTCATTCGGTTGGGGTATACCGAGTCATAGATCACTTGCTCGGGCATTTCCTTCCATTAGTGCATGAGTTGAGGACTGTTTTGTGTGATTAAAAAAATAAAATAAAAGAATTTAGAAGTGCTTCCAAACTAGCCCTCTTATATGGCTCGCTTCATGAAATATTTTGGAAAAAAAACTAAAATAGATAAATACCTGGATTTTGAACAAAAATAAATTACACACGTGTGTGTGTGTGAAACAAGCCATTTACTTGTGAGTCCAGAAATATTTGTGCAATGGGATTTAAAATAAGACAAAATAGAAAAAAATGATTTATTGTGCACTTATGAGAATCCAAATTGCTTCATACATTTTCATTAGTAATTTTTTGTTTGACCAGGATACATTTTCATTATTATAATTATAAATATCATTGAATGTTATCATGGTTGGTAAGTTTTTCCTTAAACATCTATTCTGGATTTAATGATATAATCTCTTAAGATGACTCACCTAAAATAATCATATTTGACATAATTATATTGATGCACAAAATAGTTTATCTCAAATTCAACTAAAGGTGCTCATGGGAGTCTTGTCCCAAAAAGACACACGAGACGGCATTTGCGTCCCGTGTCCCGTTTCGTCTCAAAATTGTTTTGGTTCTGTCCGGACCGAGACATCCCTAAAAAAAAAAGACAGAGCCAAGCAAGACTACAACACAGAACTACATATGAGTTTTCGCTTTTCAAGATATTCATTATTTTAGATTTCAACTCTATTACAATAATCCCAAGAACAAATCACAATCCAAATGAAAAAAAACAAAAACCAAACAGCAAAAGATGAAGAGTGAAAGAAAAAATAGTGAGATCAAGGAGAGAAAGGGCAGCGATGACAAAACACAGAGAGGGAGGGGAAATACCTTTAGCTTCTATCATGCCTAGCATTGCTTTTCTTGCCTTCAATCTCTCTTTGTTGATTTGTGCATGCAGGAAGTAACTGATGAGATCTGTGCTTCCCTGTTTGGCGTTTTTGTCTCCATTGTTTTATTTCCCATTTGACTATGCAAGTGCCAAGCGATGGCAAGAGACAAGAGAGTGATAACTGATAAGTCTGGTTGGGCGGTGCAGTAAAAGGAAAAGGATAGAAATAAGGGTTTGCATTTATTATATTATATATATCGATATATTAATATATATGTTATACATATAATAAAATGGAAAAAAAAATAAAACTATATATAAATATATTCGGGATGCGACGGGGCCATTCTGCGTCCTGTCTTGTCCCAAAAAATTTCAGGACAAGCTCATCCGGTTCTAATAGGAGCGGGACCGGAACAAGCCAACGGGAACAGGCCCAACATGAGCATCCCTAAATTCAACCATCATGGAAAAAGTAATAAAATGGAAGGACAACTAGACATAGTGTTCTTTTTATAAATTTTTTTTGCTGTCATATTCTCTATCAAAATCATAACATTTGCATAGACTTCTTTTAGAGTCTCATCACTAGAGGATAAATGTGAATTCCTATCATAATAATCTATCCAAATGCATATATTCATAATGTTTCAGTTAATTCATTAAAAAAAATGTCATAATAAAATATATCACTGACGTTGTGGGTAACATTTTAGGCCCAAGAATCACGCCATGCATGCGAACTCTAGTCTAAAGCTGTAATGGACCGCAACTGTTCTGTAAAAGCCCGTGGCCCAAAGCGAGGTCTTAGCAAAATTTTGAACCCGAGAGTAGCAGGCCCCATGGTTTTCATTTTTGTTGGGAAGTAATATTGGCTCCAAACAAATTTTAAAATAGTAGTTTCCTAGAAGAGACTAATCCCTTATAAGATGATGAATCGATATTTAAATAAATGCTGGGACAGGTATTACATTTAATAGCATCGCTTAATTCTGTCTTCAATGTCCACAATGGTCACAAATATTCATTTTAAAATGATTTAGCAATTTTGTCTTGAAAGTATTAACATTTTCCCAAGGTCTTGGATATGTAGAAAAAGTGAAAAACAGACAAAAGGCGCTAAATAAACACAAAACAATTTAAAGTGTTGAACGCATTTGAAGTATTACTTTAGAATACTAGATAAAACTTAATCCTAAAATAATTACATTCAATATATATTATTTTCTATTCTTAATATAAGATCCAGTTGACTTATTTGAGAAAATTAAAAAAGCTAAAAATTACTTAATTATAACATATATTACATAATTTTTTTCAAATACTTATATGTATCATTAGATTATATATCAGTTTATAAGTCAGACAAATTAGTTTAAAAAAATAAATACAATATTTTAAAAAAATTATTTAAATTTTTTAATCTCTCCAAACTAGTTAATTAAATTTTATATTAATAATTAATATATATATTTTTAATTAAAATGGCTGCATCGGAAATGAAAAGAACAAGAGACCTCCGGAGCACAATGTGATACAGTGATACTACCGCTAGTGATAATTAGTTTAAATTTAAATGTATTTAGTTTTGGATTAACTTTAAGATGGGCTATTTAGATTAATCAATTAATCAATTTTTAATAGTTCATTTTGAAGAGATCAAACAAAGTTGCAAAGTTGCTAAATTATTAATATCCTTCATTAGAAAGTGATTTTCCAAGCGGAATTTTCAATGTTTATTTATTTGTTCCGTTACTGATGTGAGCTTCGAATCAAAGTCGTGCATGTGTCCAGCTTGGTCAGAGCAACTCTGTTTCAGTCCAAAACGCATGTGATTATTATTATTTTTTTTTTAACCAGCGCATGTGATGGTCTTGTGTTTTCGTACATACCAGTATCAAATTTGAAATTTGATTTCGAGAATGATTATTGATTCGGATACGAACAAGAAAAATATCTCCAATTTTTCTCAGAGAAATTTTTTATTCTTAACCTATCAACTATACACAATTTAAACCCTTTAATACATTACATTAATTATTTACAAATTATAAAAATAGAGTAGTTTATTTAATTTTTCGGTGATCTGAGTAGCTTGTCTAATCTTGTTAATTAGGTTTGGTGCAATGGATATGATTACCATTAACACTACTATTACTTTTTGTTAGATCCTTCAATAATGATGCAGACGGCGGAAAAGAAAAAGGAAAGATTTTTAAAAGTATTATTTTTTTTGGAAAATTTCATTAGTTAGAAAAACCGGAATTATGTATGTACAACGTATTTTTAGTTATATGCAAATAATATTCTGAATTATAGGTAAATGCTTTTTGTTTCAAAGATTTTTTTTACGAGAGTGCTTTAAAGATCAACGTACATAACTAAACATAAATTGCACCAATTTAATATGAGTTGCAATAAATCCTTTCTTAAGCAAATTTCCACACAAAAAATCCTAGTAATGTAGTAAAACAATTACACATACAAATTAAAATAGAAAATATCTCACTTTGGGACGAAAATGCACATTCAAACTCCCTAATTCCGTCTGCGTATGCCGAATCAACGGTCAAAAATCGCCTGGATCAAATGATTTATCAAATGCCGCGATGCACCGGAGTGGGGCCCAGTACTCGACGACGTGAGCACCGTCAACGCTACCCGAGGCTCTTTACTGGTGACAATTCACCTACCCAACACGCCTGACTGCTTCATAAATGCGCGTGTCCACGCGCGGCGAAACCGGGCGTCGCTGCTTTTTTGAATTCTCCCCCGCGATCCAGTCAAATTGGCGGAAATCCGCGGACCGTGGCTTCGGTTTTTTGAAAAATTACTGGACCCCGCTCACGCACTGTACTCTCTTGTTTGATTGCACGTGCAGCACACGCGCCGCTACTCTTTCTCCTTTTCTGTGTGTTGCCCAGGAGACGGAGAGACATAAGGTTCGCCTTTTGGAGTTTCAAAATCATTTTCTTCCCACTTTTCCCGAACAGCAGAGTTCGTTACCTGAGGAAAATAGAAATTAAGCATTCAAAAATCATCCACCAATCCTCACTTCTGCATCTTTTGCAGACTGAGTGAGAGTGGGAGGGATTGATCGAATTTTGGAGGAGTATGAGCGTGATGGGGAGGCAGATGCCACGATCTAATTCCTCAGTGCACCACCAGCGTCAGAATTCCGATAACTTTCTTGAGACCACTTCAAGGGGAAGATGGTTTCAGTCGTCTACTTCCACGCAGGTAAAATTTTGCTTCTTGAACGTTTTAGCCTTTTTTTCAGTTGCTTCCCTGGAATCAAACATGGCGCCGGCTGAGCTGAGCTGATTTGGAATTGTTTTTGGGGGCGTGCAGGAGTTTGGTTCCTATGTGGGAGGACTTCAGGGGTTTGGTGGGTATCGGTCTTCCAGCTTAAGGAAGAACGATGACGATCAAGTCTTTCTCGGTGGGCTTACCCATGGCCTTCTTGATCTGCATTCCTTCAATACTGAGCTTTTACCTGAGGTCTGTATCATTGACTTGCATATATGTGATTTGATTTTAGCTTATGTGCTTTGGTTAGACGAAGTCAATGGTTGTAGTCGTTATGGATGGTTTATGATATGAACTTGGTATGGATTAAGCTGAGTTAGCCCTATTCTTTCGTTGACATTGCATTCTCTTTCTCTGAACTAGTTGAATAATTGGCAGCTCGTCGGACAAAAGTTTCATGTTTGGGTGAAATGTAAAATCTGTGCACCATGATTGACAAAAATGAGAACACGCAACTGACTGGTATTTTTTGTCTGACTCTTAATAGA
Organism: Neltuma alba; assembly: GCF_004799145.2. Taxonomy (NCBI): domain Eukaryota; kingdom Viridiplantae; phylum Streptophyta; class Magnoliopsida; order Fabales; family Fabaceae; genus Neltuma; species Neltuma alba. The sequence continues at coordinate 10,363 of NW_021633684.1, forward strand.
TGTCTAGTATTCACGATGAATATTTAACCAATCATCCTGCTCGTGGTAGAAGTTTTGATGATTCCGAGCCGTTTTCTTCCATACCTGTAAACAAAGCTCGGGGCTTGCCTGAGACCAATCTTAAAAGTCTCTCAGCAGATAAAGAGAGAGCAAACAATGTTGCTAAGATCAAAGTTGTGGTATGATATTTAATGTTTGATACTGCATATCATCATTTTATTATAAACTGGACTACTGAAAGCAAAGGCCTTTAGTTCCTGGAGCCGACTGCATTTTGACATAACACCTCTGCTGCAGGTTCGCAAGAGACCACTAAATAAGAAAGAAATAGCAAAGAAAGAGGAAGATATAATCGCCATAGATTCCAATGCTCTCACGGTTCATGAAAGGAAACTTAAGGTGAGTATTTGTGTTGTGGGCTGTCTTAAAGAACATAGCTTTTCACAATATAAAATCTGTTTTGAATATGTTCTCCAAGATACCTAATCAAGAATTGCGCAGATGTGTTTGCCGTATCCTTACTTGCCATTGAACATATGCTGATCTTCATATGACTTGCTCCAACTTGAAGGAGAATTGCGCTTAAGAATTATAAATTCCGGGAGAAAGGCTTATTAGTGCCTAAAATAGAGAAAGATAACTTCTGATACATCTAAGTTATTGTTTGAGCATCCTGTGCAGTGTGCACTGCATGGGTCCAAATACTAGTTGTTTGATAGTCTCTGTCTTCCACTGTAGCTTGTGATGAACGTTTTTAATTTTACGATTAAACAACTTATAAGTTAACCCAACAACAAAAAACAACATTCTCTTCTGGCTTTTTTTTTTTAATAAATAAAACCACTTAATATTCAAAACTCCATTGATAAGTTAACTTTTGTTTAATAGCATTATGTAAATATGTTACTTCTTCACAGCCTTTTGGAAGTGAACTAGGCAGGTTGCAAATGGTAATCGGAGCTATCAAACCGTCATTTTTTTCCTACTTAGATGAATGTTTCAATCATTATGGTTCAAACCAGCACCCATGCTTTTTAAAAGTTCTAGCTTTCTTCCATTCTCAAATATTTGGTAATCAGTTCTGAATTCCGCCCTATCTTCCAACTTCCGTCAGCTGAACAATTGGCTTAGTGTTTTGTGTTGGTACATCTTTGTTAACCTTTTGCCCTTAGAAATTTGACATATTGGACTATAATTTATTGGTGCTTGTACAACCTGAGTTTAATCTTCTCTAATGTCTGCACTTTACAGGTCGACTTAACAGAATATGTTGAGAAACATGAATTTGTTTTTGATGCTGTACTGGATGAAGATGTTTCAAATGATAAAGTGAGTATATAAGTAGCTCTCGCTCCGATTACCTCATTGACTGACTATTCCCCTTGTATCACTAGATCATTTTGTTTATGTTTTGTTCCCTTTTCACTTAATTGTTTCTACAGGTGTATTCTGAGACGGTGGAACCTATTGTTCCTCTTATTTTCCAACGAACAAAAGCCACTTGCTTTGCATATGGCCAAACAGGCAAGTACTCTGCTTAAAGTTGATTGAGAAAAATTGGAGTTCATATATTGATTAATAACTATCAAATACTTACAACAAGGATTATCATCCCATTTTTAAGATTTGAACTAAAATTTGTCTGTTTCATGTTATTTTGAGGATAAGAACGCCGCATGGTTTTTGAATATCTCATGGTCATTTGCTTGCAGGTAGAATATAGTAAGGCATACGAACAAAAGAGAACCAATTATTAGTATGGTTTTGGGATTATAAACTAAATCATTTGCTCTAGCTCTCTTTCATTCTCAAACTTTTGGCTAATCAGTTCCAAATTCATGTTGGAATGTTTTGTACCTAGTGTTGGTACATCTTTGTTAACTTTTGTACCTTGCAGGAAGATATATCATTAAAAATTGAACATTGCTGCATTAAAACTCACCTATTCATGTTTCGTACATTGAACACCTGATTTATGAGAAATTCCTGGAATTCTTCTTTTACTTGGCTAATGACTCTGATTTTTTTTTTTTTTGGGGGGGGGGGTTTCTCTTTTGCATCAATACTCCCTTCTCCCTATTGTCACAGATATTTCGTCCGCTTTTGTTTTCAATTTCTTAAATCTATATCAAAATTAACTACTTGACGACTTAAATAGAACAATTGATAGTGTTACTACAGAGCTGGCAAGATAAGTATATCTCTGTCCTGTATGCAAATTTATTAATAACCTAACTATCGTGTAGAATTTAATATGGTTTTATTTTCATTGCTTTACTCTTTCTGAATATTTTGGATAACACAATCTTGATTTTTTCAGGAAGTGGGAAGACTTATACCATGCAACCACTGCCTCTCAAAGCATCCCAAGATATTTTAAAATTGATGTATTATACGTACCGGAACCAAGGTCTCCAATTACATGTTAGTTTCTTTGAGATATATGGGGGAAAAGTATTTGATCTCCTCAACGATCGAAAGTAAGCCATATCAACTTGTGAGCCACAAAAAGTCTTGCTTTTGGGTTTAGCTGCTGACTGGTTTATGTTTTTGCAGAAAGCTTTTCATGAGGGAGGATGGAAAACAACAGGTTTGCATTGTGGGCTTGCAAGAATACAGAGTATCTGATGTTGGGGCAATCAAGGAATTTATAGAGAAAGGGAATGCTACAAGAAGTACTGGTACAACTGGCGCGAATGAGGAATCCTCTCGATCACATGCCATACTTCAGCTTTGTATCAAGAAATCAGTTGATGGTACAGAATCCAAGCCTGCTCGACTTGTTGGCAAGCTATCTTTTATTGATCTTGCTGGAAGTGAGCGTGGTGCGGATACTACAGATAATGATAAACAGACAAGGTGCGGCTGTCATTTTCAAATTTAAGCATTTCCGCATCATTACCCCTCTTCAGAGCTTATGTGTAGATTTTCCATTGTTTTCTATATCTTTTCTCAGTCTTCAGAAATAACTATGATAAAATGCCTGCCTAAAATTGATGAATAAGGTCTTGACTTTATTTCAGGATTGAAGGTGCAGAAATTAATAAAAGCTTACTTGCTTTGAAGGAATGCATTAGAGCTCTTGACAATGACCAGGGACATATTCCTTTCAGAGGAAGTAAATTGACAGAAGTCTTGAGAGATTCTTTTGTTGGTGACTCACGCACTGTAATGATATCATGCATTTCACCGAGCTCAGGTTCATGTGAGCATACTCTGAACACTTTAAGATATGCTGACAGGTACGTTATTTGAGTAGTTAATATGTATGCAAGTGATGCATCTGATAATGTCATGAGCAATTCTAAGTGACAATCGCACTGTAGGGTGAAGAGTTTGTCAAAAGGAAATACCACCAAAAAGGAATCCGTTCCTTCATCTTCAAACCTGAGGGACTCGACAACATTGCCTTCGTCCTCAGTTATATCTCGTGAGGATACCTTTGAAGATGAAATAAATTACATTTCTAATGACAAGAATCGTTTTGGTTGGTCCAAACAACTTGAAAGAGAGCCCTCTCCTCCAATTAACATGGATCGTGTTCCTAGTGGAAGGATGGGGGGAAATTTCGCTGCATCTGTGTATTCAGACTCACAAAGGGGCCAAAGAGGTGGTCAAAACGACGAAGCTGAAAATGACGTTGATTACCTTAAGCCAACATATGAACAAGACAGAACGAGAAAGACGAGTAAGAAGGCAGACACCACCCGATTAGCTTCTGTGGAGGACAAGAAGATAGACTCTCATGTGAAACGTATGGATCAGCCTAAGGCTAATCATAAGAATACTCCTGATGATGACCTAAATGCCCTGTTAAAGGTAATTATATTCTGGGCATGCTTTGACGAAATGTTTTTCATAGTTAAATTGCTGGGTGATGATCTGTTTGTTTGGTTTATTAACTGAATAGGAAGAGGAAGATCTTGTAGCAGCTCATAGGAGACAAGTGGAGGACACAATGGACCTTGTTAGAGAGGTAAGGACAATCTCTTGTTCGTTGTTTAAATCTGCTGCACTGGTTTTTTTTTTCTTTAACGTGATGACTGTACATGCAGGAGATGAATCTGCTCGTTGAGGCTGATGAACCCGGAAATCAACTCGATGGTTATATTGTCAAATTAAATTCAATTTTGTCACGGAAAGCTGCTGGAATTCTTCAACTGCAGACCCAGTTGGCTCAATTTCAAAGACACTTGAAGGAGTACAATGTTCTGGTGTCCTCTGATAACTAAGTACCAACCGTGATTAGGTATGATTGTTATTTATTATGGATTTTCAGAGTGGCGAAATGGTATCAACCCAGGGTTCTTCTTACTACTACCTCCTCAGAGGGGCCATTGCTGTGACTTGAACTGACACGAACCGAAGATATCCTCATCTGTCAAGCTCTTTCTGACAACCTGAGGAATGTAAACTAATTCAAGTGAAAGTCCCTGGGTTGCTGTTTTGCAATCGGGAATCCTCGAGAATTTTTTTTTTTGGGTTTTAAATTGGTCCGGCCTTGTTGGATTTGACTTTGTTTTGGTTGTATTGTCTTTTTGTGTTGTATAGACTGTATATTTGGAATGGTTTTATTTGTTTAGTCAGTTTATAAATTGAGTTTTGGTTTTGGTATTCCAATATTCTGTTTTTGCTTCGTAAAGTTGAGTTTTTCACATCATCTTTTTATTATGAAAAGAGTGGATTTAATATGAATCATATCAAACTGAATTCTTATCTCACCTTTGAATGTACAATTATTTTTTGAAAAAAAAAAAGAGTCAAAGTCATGCATACAAAATGTAGAATATATAATAATCTGTACTATTAAAAAATTATCAATAGTATTTTATTTTTTAAATATTAAGTAGTCTGTGAAAAATACATCAAATTGATCTTATACGTGTTCGCTGTTTGACTGAAATTAGCACTTAGGGGAAACAGAGAACTTTTTTGGACTGAAGAAAAACAGAGACATTCAAATTTCAAAACCTAATATTCTTCAGGCAAAATATTTTTTTGTTCTTTTCATTTCACTTTTCTTCCCTTGCCTTTAGGATGGTGGGGCAGCAATAAGGCTCAAAAACTTTTGAGAAGCTTGTAAGTATAATAAGAGGCCAAATCTTGGAAAGCTGGCTGGCACGCACGCACAATAGATTCTGAGCAATACTTGTCTTCAGGTGAAGACAATGTCTGTTTGATTCCCGTGTAGTTCCAACTGTGTCTCTCACACTCTCATGCGTTGTGAGAGCCACTTGTACCCATGAACATGAGCCAGATGGCTCGACCACTTAACCATTTTAAAATTGTGCCTTTTTGTGGCTTCTTCACAGATCCTCCGCCCTGCATTCCATTTTTGACCCTTGGGCTTCTTCATGGGTCATTTACTCATTATTTGGTCCAGTCCTATCCCCAACACTGGAATCAGTTCTCCTATATATTTCCCCCCAATTTCACTTTTTTGTGGAATTCAATTCTTTCTGTTCTGCTACCCCCTATTAGGATCAAAATTATGTGTTCCATTAAGTTTACAAACATCAATTTCATTACTTATTTGCACTCATCCTTTGTTTCATATATACTATTTTTTCTTAATTTAAGAACTGTTTGGCTAATTTGATTAAATTAAAGAAGATAGTTAAGTTAATTAATTATAATAAATATAACATGTTTTTTTAGTTATGAAAGAAAAAATAATGAGATCAATATTTTATTAAAAAAATTTTCAGAAAAACATCTAATTATTTTGAATGGGTACCTGCATGTTTAAAATTATTTATTTACAATAACAGGGGAATTTTCCTGAGCCTGACATTAATGCATTTTTTTACAATAACAATCATTTTATAGGATATCTGGGGTACATTATTAAGTTATTGATGTATTTAATTATCGTTGAGCTACTATCAATAGGAGTAGTTTAAGAAAGATAATAAATATAGAGATAGATGAGTCTTACATTTAGGATCAAAATTAATTTTTTAATTATATCCTTAGTGACTAGAAGAGTAACTGTTTGTGTAATTATATCCTCATAGAATGCACATGAAATGCAGAACATATAGCTCACCTCTTTCATATATTGAAAGAGTTCTTGGTCTGAAGAGAAGAGCACCACATTCATTGAGCATCTTTTATCTAAAGATATTCATGTAATTATGGAAAATTATTAGTATATCATATAATTGACTACAATAAAAAAAACCATTTTTTTCATACCAACTCATTTCTAAATCTCGCACTCATCCATGATTGATTTGAATTGAGTTGGGTTAGTTCTGTGTGTAACAAAAACACTAAATCTTATATAAAGTTAGCTGCATCGATCATTCTATCAATAACCAAATTCTTAGATAAGTTATTAACTAAAAGATCTCATAAAATGATTTCATTAAATGTTTTCTTTAGTTGTGAGTATGGGTCGAGTTATATTAAACTTTGAGATCTTATTGAAAAACAAGTGAGAAACTCTTTTAATCGTGCGTGTCAAATTACAGTGAAATTTAAACTAATATATATCTCTATCTATAATTTATCTTTAAAAAACAAGAGCAAGGATGTAATACATTCCATGTTTATATGGGAAAAAAAAAGGATAAAGTGCTCATTTTAATTTGGACCATTCAAATTGTTTCTAGATGATCTAACTACATTCAATTTAAATATTTTTTGTTTAAAATCATTTTTATTTTAACAGGCACAAAATTTAAAATAAAGAAAATCTTACAACTAAAATTTTTTAAAGAAATAAACTTGTTATAAAAAAATTGCAAATTAAAATTTTTAATTTTAAACCATTCAAATCAAATTTTAAATGCAGATTTTATAATAGTAATGAGTATCATGGGATGAACACACAATCAAAAAAAGAGATATATATGAGCCACGTAAGCAGATATATATCTTTGCTTTCTTTAATTTTGCCGCATATCTTACTGAAAAGAATCCGTGAGAAAGATTAAAGTGGAAGGTTGGGTTAGGCCGATCAAAATTGGTGTTAACCTTCACTGTGGTGAACACCCCTCCACTGATTTAAGTTGACATGTGGCAACACCTCAACACTATTCATTTTTTTTCCCTTCTAATCTTCCATCATTATCATCATTCATCAGCTAATTAATACCAAATCCAATTAAGCTCCTCAAAAATTAAAGCATGCGGCGAAACTTGTGGACATTTGGCACCTTGCAGTTCTCATCCCACAAAACAAACCTCAAACTATTTTAGTTACTTGGTTTTCCTCTCTCTCTCATTCTTCAAATGTTTCAATATTTTAATCCTTGGGATTATTAATTTAATCTTGAATTAGGTTTAATAATGCCGGTAGAGTCAAGATAGGTTCAAAGGTGCATATCATGACAAAAAGTATAATCCACCCAATCCTAATGAATCAAATGACACACTTAATTTCATACCCGTCAACGTCATACATTGACAAATTACTCTTTTTATCCTATTTATAAGTTACTTTCAGCATGTTTCATACAAGTTAAGGAAAATTTTAAATTTCATTAACTCTCATTTAAAATTCAACAACTTTTCAACTTTATTCCTATTTAATATATATTATACCTCATATAAATAAAGTCAACATAATAATAAATGAGAGGTAAAATTATACATCTATTCAAAAAATTTCTCTTAATACTTTATAAATAGGACTAAAAAATATCTTTTTTTTTTTTGGTTCTATATATAGGATTAGAGGAGCACATCACAGAAAAGTTCCACTTTTTTTTTCCAGATGTGAATAAAAAGTACCATATGAGGAAATTAATCTCTCGGTAAAGGATAGATCTTTTCTTACCAAATGGATATTTGAGATAACTTTCAAATAGCACTTTTTGGTCCAAATCACAAGCTTAGAAGCAGCGAATAGTCAAATATTCATTCAAAATCCAGAAGAGATTTTAAACCCAACAGGCCAAAGCCATGGCTTTGGTATAAGCCAGGAAAAAATAACTTCTACCAATCTATTCCATTAATCAGTTCTTGTTTTCCACAATATCTCAGTTTATTGGCTGATAGCACACAAACCAAACCTAAACAAAAGTAAAGAAATTATATGTGAAGGAACTACTAGGTAGATTTGGTGAAGAATATAAACAAGGTAATTGATGCCTACCAACTTCTTTGGTTGGTTCATAAACTGTGTATATGGAGGAAAAACACTGATAATCTTGCTTGTTAAATGTTGATAGAGATGGTTTGTGAATAGTGACAGATACAAATTTATGAGGTCCACTTCAAAATTTATGTTAGGTGTATAGACAAATTTGAAATGGAGTGTTATAATTATCATAAGGCTTGCAACTTCACATGAAAACCATATACAGATATACGAAGGATGGTGGGGGGATATTTTATATAAATATATGTATATATGGTGACTGTAGAGATTTGAGAATCTTGAGGGGGAGCTGCAACTTGTGTTGTGATTGGTAAGTATTGTCTTGTTTCGCCTGAGAAAGAGACAAAGATAGAATCCAAGTCAAAAATTGAACGTGTGAACTTGTTCTCATTTTTGTCAAATCTTTTAAGCTTTTCTTCGTGATCTTTAGCTACATACTTGCCAAAAGGGCAACCCCACCATCAACTTTCTTTTCTTTTCTTTCTGGTTTTCACATTTTTCTCAGGTGATGGTTTCCACTGATTCTGGCTAATCCAAGTTTATATATAGAGTGTACAATGAACCAACTTCTTCTCCATCTAGGCTACTTATTTTAATTATCTAGAGCCGAGTAAGAGCCCCCTGAACGTGATAAAGTTGGACTTTGAGCCTCGAAAAGTAGAACAAGTAACATGAGATGAAAAGTGGGTTTCAAATCATATGAAACATATACAGTTTTTGCTTTTTTGTGTTACTGTACAAGGAAAATAGAAGGGGGGGAAATTTTAATATGCTCAATTTAAAAAAATAAAAAGGTAGGATTAAAAGCCTTTAATTATTTTTATTATTTTTTTATTTTACATCTTCTCTTTATTAAACTTTGATAATCCCTATTCTTCAATTTTTTAAATTGAGCTTATGAAAATTTTTCCTTCCCTCTTCTCTTCTCCATTTTCCTTGTACCAAACAGAGAGTAAAAGAAGGGTTTTGGGCTATCTAATTTCAACGGTTAGTTTCGGGATGTAATTCTTCCAAAAACTTGTGCTAGTTACTTCTTAATAAGCTGATGAAATTGTGCATGAGTATTTCAAAATGATCTCTTAACTGTTTAGAGCTTATCTCTGGAGTCTTCCTTAACTGTTTGGAGCTTTTCTTTCCAAGTCGGTTAATTAAGGATCTTATGATTAGACAGTGTAATCTTTCTCATAAACCCCTCAGAGATCTTGTGGTTCGTTCCTTAAAATGCGTCTCTATCAACATCGATCGTCTTAAGACCTTCATTATTCATAGGATTGTTGCTATGTCTGTGAAATTATTAAAGCATATCCTCGTAAAATGTCCAGTTATTATGTGGGATTACAGCTAGAAGTCTAGAACCTTGTCCTCTTATAGTGATAATCCGACTCAACACTGATACTACTGTGTGTGTTTTTTTTTGGAGCTACATCAAATTAATGAAGGAGAAATTCTAAAAATAAAATTAATTAAAGAGAAAATGACAAAAAAAAAGCTGAAAATTATTAAATCCCAAATCAGTTTTGACAATACTTTATTTGATATTGACAACACTGAATTAGTAAATAACAATAAATTTTTGTTAATATTCTTTATTTAGCATTTAATAATTTTCAGCTTTTTGTCATTTTTTCTTAATTAAATTGAGATGATTTATTTTTTTAAATTATTAATCTGAAAAATACTTAATTATTTAGAGATTAAATGCATATATAGATTGATAATATGAATAAACTAAGAACCTATTCAAAGACAATGAATAGTGGATCATACCTTAAAAATCATGCTATGCAAGCGAAAAAAGAAACTAAGTTAATAACACTAATTTTAAATGATTGATAAAGGATATTAAATTATATTATTGGTGGAGTCACTAACCCCAGAAGATGTGCAAAATAGTAATACCGCTTACTCTGGAGTTGTTTATCAAACTTAGACCCTAAGAAAACCTTCTCTTGAATTTTCTAACAATATGCAACCAAATGATTTTCCACTTAACGAAAAAATTAGATGTTATATCGAATCTAAATTCTCTACATTCTTTTATTGTAAATTTGTTTTATGAATTTTACTAATTAAAGAGGGAAGATAAAAAATGGAATGGAAGGCAAAAAAAATTTTTTTTTTTTAAAAAGGCTTATATATACACAACTTTTGTCTTGTTTTTTTTTTTTGTTGGTTTCGTCAGAGTTCAACAATAAAAGAGTTTATATGACATCATGAACTTTCTATTTTTGAACAAGTGGAAAAGGAAGTTCTTCAGTCGGTGCCCTACATTATGTAAGCTTCACCTAATTAAACTTGATTATGAATGGGCCAAAGCTTATTTATATATAGTAATTAAGTTGATTAGACAAATCTAATATGCAAATCTAACTCATTCAATATGATTGTGACATCATATGATTAGTACATAATTTTCACTTCCAAGATTTGCATCTGATTTGGTATCAATCCTCCATCAAAGGCTCCAAGATGAATGCATATAACTAACCCTAATAAGTAATAACTAATGCATATATTTTTCTTTCATTAAAGAGCATAACAATGGCTTCTCTAGCTGTTCAAAATTATGTACAAGACACTGTTAACTCATTTACACTTTCAATCAGTTAGTTAATATATAGCTTTTAAAATTACACATTTTTTCCATATTTACCTAATTTAATAAGGAGTCTCATCAATTAGAAAAACCTTATTAATTATGTCTTGAAAGACAAAAATGCCTTCTATTTTTAACATGATACTTCAAAAAAAAAAAGGCATATTTGATTTTGGACGGAGGGAATGTTAAACGATGAATCAGTCATTTAATTATGCTTCAAGTTGGAAAGTTGCTTGGAGCAAATTAAGGGCAATGGAAATATGGATAAGATAGCAAAATTTCATATGAATTGACTTCAAGCGGTATATTTTGAGGAATAAGATAATTAAAGAGAATACAAAATGAAGGAGTAGAATCATAAGAAGAACCCATAAATATATACTAATAGTTACTTTCTTTTCTGTTATTTTCTTTGTGATTGTCCAGCTATTATACAGTATATATCTATTTTCATGGATGGAGATAAATAAATAATTTATACAAGGGAAAATTGGTGAAAAATCTCTGGTTGAAACTTTAATTAGCCAAAAGGATATAAATTTGAACAAATACAACTATGATCTATGAGTACAACATATTTTCCGCTATGTGTAACATATCTTCCGTTATGTGCAAATAACATCCGTATTGATCATTGTTACACATCATTGATGGTATGTTGCACACAACAGAAGATATGTTGCACTTAAAAATCATAATTGCACTTGCTCAAATTCAGGTCTTTTTGGCCAATTAAAATTTGAACCAGGGATTTTTTTTACCAATTTTTCTTTTATACAATCTTTACGCTTGTATAATTATGTAGCATCTATTTTGACTGCATCTGGCATATTTGGAGAGAGATAAAGTCAATAAAAGCAAAGGAGTATAATTATATAAAAAGGACCCAGTAAATAGTATACATACTTTAATTTTATTTTCTTTTAAGGGCATGGTTGAGGAAATTAGGATATAATTATTATTCATTATTATTATGTACTTTTTTTAACAAATTTATCATTATGTACTTGACTGGAAAGTAATTGTGTTTATGGTTAGGCAAGTAATTGTGCACTTTGACTTACTTGTAATGTTAATTACTACCTTCCGTCTTAAATATAAGAGCCAGTTGACTAATTTAAGGAGATTAAGAAAATAAGTTAAATTAGTTATGTGTAATAAATAGGTGTTGTTTTTCTTAAAATAACCTTATTAATCAAGTGTCTTGGCTAGAACTACTATTATTTAAAGGAGTGTCTCGAGAAAAAATATACAAATATAAGAGACAAAGTGGATTCTTATATTTAGGACTAAAATAAAAGTCAAATAAGATTTTTTATTAAGGATCAGAGGTAGTATCATATTATACCATTGGCATCCGTTTGGATTTTAGAATGTTTGGGAATATAAAACAATAAAATGTATAGTTAAAAAATAATGCAATATCTCACCCCAAAAAAGTGCAATAACGATGTGGTTTATATACAGATATAATTCATAATTGGACCTACATATGTGATGCCCATTTCTAGCTACTAGGCTACTACCGTATGCCTTGGATTTAAATTTAATCAAGTATTTACACTAATTTACATTTAATTAAAGATACCAAATAAATTTGAATCCAACTTGGCTTTCTCAAATAACACACCAAACATACTCAAAATCAAACAAAACTAAATAGGCCCTTGATTGCTTGTGTTTGCTCTCTATTTGTATGGCTTTGACGCCATTCCTTTCATTTAAAAAGTTTTTAGACGCAATATTGCAAACTTCATGAGAGTACTTATAAATTATTATAACCTCAAGTTCTAATTATAAAACCCCATTTATAATTTATAAATAAGGTCTTAGAGGTAGTAATTATCTAACTCATATATGTACACACACTAAATGGCTAACTCAGAGGAATACTACACAACTTTTTAACCGTGGCTTTTTCTTTTCTTTTCTTTTCTTTTCTTTTTTTAAGAAATAAAACATTGGGAAGCGATGGTTTGCGAATCAAGCTCGAAGGTATAGGTTAGGAATTGATTTTCACATAAATTGAGACAAAATTAAATCAAAAAATTATAGTTAATTTATTAAATTTGCTCATTAATTGTAGAGGTAAAATTGATTTTTTTGGGGGTAAAAATGACATACATTATTAACTGAAAAGATAGCTAGGATATCTATTTATGTGGATCTCAGAATCAATCTTGTTAAGGAGGAAAGCATGCATAGATTATTAGGACAAATAGTTAGCCTTCCATTGGAATAATCCCAAGGCCTCAGTCTTTGAAAATATCCCACATTTTTTGGGATATGGAACAAAACTTAATAATTTTCAATTTTCCGGAAATTTTTTTTACGAATTTTAAATTTGATTATTAATATGAGTATTAGTGCTTAAAATTTTTCTAAATAATATATAAAGATTTGAATTTCAATAATGGTCTGTGTTGCTCAATGAAACTGTTGATTTTTTTTGGTGTTCTTATACTGCTTTTTTCTCATCGATCAAATGTTTATGATTCCTTAATTAATTAATACCATTAATCATACATTTCTCAACACATATACTCCCCCGGTCCTTAATATAAGATACATTTAACTAATTTGATTAGATTAAGAAAGTTAAATAAGTTAGTTAATTATAAGAAATATGACATATTTTTCCTAAAACACCACAATCATATTTCTTAATACCTCATCTCCCTCTTTCACTTGATTATAGTTGAGAGAGTATCTATAGGGGTAATTTAGAGAAAATTGATAAATATGATAAATGGATCTTATATTTAGGACCAAAACCAACTCAAGAATTGGGTCATATATTAAGGACTAGAGGAGTATAATAATATGGATCAACGAAGCTTATACATTGAAGAAGAAAGGACAGATATGAAAAAAATTTATTTACTATCACAGTTTGTTTTTATCATTTATGGATATGGTATAACTTTTAGAATACAGTATAATGAGTACTTATTTTTTATCCAGTCGAGTCAGTGACTCAACTGACACTTAACATTTACGTATTTCTTCTTTGAGTGTGAGGTTGCATGTTCAACTCTCTATAGGCATGATGAGAGCATAAGAATGAAAGTAAAAAAAAAAAATACTTATTCTTACTTCTAAGAACACATGCATAAGTACATAATTACATACATATATCTTATCAAAATTAAGGATGTTAAAGAACTTTTTTTTATTATAGATTTAATTAATTATAATATTTGGAGGGATTTTCTTGCCTTTTTGTGGAGATATCTATATGAGGGATAGATGATGCTTGGTGGTGATATGTCCAGGTATTTTTTGCTTACAGATTATAATATTATATGCTACAAATTTGAAATCTAATCCACATGTGACATATCTTTGAACACTTTATTAGGTCGTGGGATGGCCGAGCAAAGTAGATTAATTAATACTATATAATAATTAATAATATTCAGGCCGAGCAAAGTAGATTAATTAATACTATATAATAAGTAATAATATTCAAATTAAAGAAGAAGAACCAATCAAACGCATTTCTACTTTAGGTAAGCAATGGATCTTTCCTTTTCCTAAAAGGAAACAACCACTTGTCCACATTATTACTAATTAATTAACAATATTTTTTGTATAATTCTTTGGGCCACTTATTGTATACATTGTTTTTTCTTGATCATATTACTCGGTATTCGAGTAACTGACTAATCTGTGCTGACTGTGCATGACCATTGATGGATGGTAGACTCTCTCAATAAGTTTTAACCCACGCCGCATTTCCAGAGTTCAAACATTAGAAAAATCCCTTACCAATAAACATTTGGATGTAGAGTATGCTCTTCGAGTTAGATAATAAATATTTTTTTTTATCTAAACATAATTTAAGAAAGATATAACTTGAATAATATTATTAACTTCGAAAAGTAAAAGTCTAAAACGTAGAGTAATACCTAACCAGTAAAAAAATTAAGTTATCATGTAAAAAGATATTAGTTAAAACCAGTATCTAAAATTCATGTGATGCGTTATATCTCAATAATGTGATGTTGTTTAATTTCTCCATTTCCTTAAAGTTTTACCGATGATTTCATTTTCTAAGACCAATTTTAACTGATAAACACGATTTTGCATGAGAACAAAACCAAATACGTACAGTTTGAATTACTTCTGTTACCTAAGTTGACATGCCACTATTTTAAAGTAACACCCCCTCCCAATCCTATTTAATACTACCAACGGTCCTAATTATAATACCTCATTTATAGATTAGAAATGAGATTCTATAATTAGGACTGAAAGTAGGTAGCAAGGCACATGTTTTTAAGGAGTGCTCTGATCCCATCTATAAGATAACTTAAACATTGTATGAAATTTTAACTATATTTTTTTTATAGTTATCTCATTAATTACATGTTATATTAATACATTAAGTATTTCTTGCACACTTTTTTTGTTGCTCATTTTCACTTGTTTATTGTTTTTACTTTTTAATGAATTTTCAAATTTATATGATAAGATTTTTTATATATCATTTGTGAATGTTTCACATTGACGGTAGGGGTGGGGGAGAGAGGAGTTGGATGCGTTAACTGTAAAAGAGTGAATATGCTCCCCAACGTCGAAACACCACTGCAAGACGCAAGGAATGGGAGCGCTTACACGTGAGCCAATCATACAACGCCACTCACACACGAATCGATAATTGCGACTCAGTGAATCTATGCCATTGTTTGGGCCCCCACAAATTAGGGAGCACCTTCCCTTCCTCCTCTCACGCCATTGGCCCGCCTCTCACCTTCCAACACCCCATCCGAGATCCATTACTGCCTTTTTCACTTAATTATTCACTGCTCCCTCCGTTTTTTATTTATAAACACCAAGGTTAATATAAATTTTGATTTTTTTTATTTTATTTTTATTTTATTTTTAATCTTTTAAATTTTAAATCATAGATTTTGGTTTTTTTGTTTTTTTATAAACAATAATTATCATTCTTTTATTGTTTCTAAATATAAACAATATCTGCATATTGTTTTAAATTTTTGTAGTAAATTTCTTATTTTATCATATTAATTACTTATTTTAATATCTAATATATTTATTATCTTATTTTTCAAACTATTATCTCTTTCCATCCGCATTCTCTTTTTTTCATAATTCTTTTTATTATAACATTTTTTATTCTTTTTCTTATACTCTCTCTCCCTCATAAATAAAAGTATTTTGGAGAAAGAAATTCCAATTTCGAGTTACTTATTGTTTTTAACTATTTTTTGATTTATGTGATGGAATTCAAAGTTGCTTATAAAAAGGATGGAGGGAGTATAAAATATTACCTCCGATCCTAAATAAAAGAGTTGGTTGACTAATTTAAATAGATTAAGAAAATAAGTTAAGTTATTTATTTGTAATAAATATGTATTTTTTTCCTAAAATATCATTGTTAGTCAAGTTTTTTGGCTATAACTACCATTATTAAAAAGACTATCTTAAAAAAGTAAATATAATAAACAAAATATATTAGAATTTTATATGTAAGACCAAAATAAAAATCAAACGAAATCTTATATTAA
The DNA here is from genome assembly GCF_004799145.2 of Neltuma alba. Lineage (NCBI taxonomy): Eukaryota > Viridiplantae > Streptophyta > Magnoliopsida > Fabales > Fabaceae > Neltuma > Neltuma alba. Next base: position 26,606 of record NW_021633684.1, read on the forward strand.
AAACTGGAAATAGTATAAACAATATTATTCCTCCATTTCTTTTTTTTTTCAATTAATGTAACTAATCTTCAAAATTCACATACTTCTTGATTAAGCAACCGTTCTACAATTTTTTTTTGCACGTGAAATACAATTAAAATTTCCTCTATGAAAAATTCAAAACCAATAAGTGAAGCTCATCACGAGAAAAATAAAATTAAATCAGATAAGCGCTTGGCTCTTAGTAGGGCAGGGTGGGGCCACGTCACTCACTTATTGAGAGCGGGTTCGTTCCCACGCACCCAACACGCGCGTGTACGCCATGTCTTGCCCGCTCAAGTCACAACCAAAATATCTTGAACCCCAAACCTGACGTGTACTAAAAGATCTTAAAAAAACCAAGCCACATGGGCCCAACCTCGTGACTCTTTTCTATTATCATTACCCCTCCCGATGTACGCCACGTTATCCCCCCCCCTTTTGTTACTGTACATGCGTCCCTTCATATATTACCGTGCTCCTGCATCGTCCAAAAAGCAAGCGTCCCTCGCCTCACCTCGCACAACCACAGACCCAGGTTCAGTAAGCACTTACTGTCTCTGCGTACTTGGCTTGGCTTGGCTTGGCTTAAGCTTTAGGTTTTGCTTTCTTTAATGGGATGGAGCAGAACGACGTGATTCCACCGTTTGTTATAAAGACTTTCCATATGGTGAGCGATCCCGCCACCGATGCTTTTATCACCTGGGGTCGAGGCAACAATAGCTTCATCGTCATCGATCCTTTGGATTTCTCTCGGGTGATCCTGCCTGCATATTTCAAACACAACAACTTCTCCAGCTTCGTTCGTCAGTTAAACACCTACGTGAGCGCCTTCATCATCCATCAATTTCCCATTCTATTTTTCAGCTTGTTTTTGACTGATTTACTGTTTAAATTAAGCAGTTCTGGCCGATTGAATTTTGTTTGTTGATTTGTGTGATGGATTAGGGGTTTAGAAAAGTGGATCCAGATCGGTGGGAATTCGCGAACGAGTGGTTCCTTCGGGGGCAGAAGCACTTGTTGAAGAATATTGTGAGGAGGAAACAAAGTAGGAGTAGCTCTTTGTTGTTTCAGGGGAAGAATGAAGATGTGGAAGACGAAGCGTTGATGATGGAGATAGCGAGGTTGAAGGAGGAGCAGAAGTCGATGGAGGAGGAGCTTCAAGGAATGCATAAGAGATTGGAGACAACAGAGAAACGACCCCAGCAAATGATGGCGTTTCTGTGCAAAGTCGTGGAGGACCCAGATGTCCTTTCTCGTATTTTGTTAGAGAAAGAGCAGAAGCAATTGGGAGAGAAGAAGCGGCGGCTGATATCTTCATCGCCGTCGTCTTCGTCCGGTATGGCGGCGGTGAAGACAGAGTTTGAGGAAGAGGAAGCTGCTTTGGGCGCGATAATATCTTCGCCGTCGCCGGAAGCGACTACTGGTTTTGAGTTTGGTCGTTATAATATGGCATCTCCGACGGAGGAAACAATGATATGCGGCGCCGATACGAGTTCGGGTTGGTGGAACGAGAGAAATGATAGTATAATGGTGAGGCCTCGGATATATCAACACGCTTATAATTATTGCAACGCTGGGTCCCCAACGCCGTTGACGGCGGTTGTGGCGGCGAGGTCGATGTCGGCGCGTGAGGGAGAAAGCAACTCGGCGAGCGAGGAGCAAAGGAGCTACTTTACAGAAATGGCGGCGGAGAGCAGTCCACGGCCACCTTATCCATTTTCGCTGTTGGAAGGTGGCTTCTAGCTATTAGCGTTGGCTTCACCACGATTATCTGTTTTTTTTTTTTGGGGGACTATACACAGTGATTATCTTTGATTTCGCCATTTGTGCTAAATTCTGATTCTATATGTTCTCTTTTTAATTACTTGTTGATATTTTTATGTGTCTTGTCTCTTTCCATAAAACAGTTTCATTTTAATGAAAAAGAAAAAATCTTTATGTATTGGTTATTTTTTTCCTATGAACCGTGTGTATTACTCCTCCGGTCCTAATTATAAGACCCAATTGACTTATTTGAGAGATTAAGGAAGTAAGTTAAGTTGGTTATTTATAATAAATAAGTGTTGTCATTCCTAAAATATCCTTGCTAATTAAGTATATTGGCTAAAACTATCATTATTAGAAGATTATCTTGGAAAAAAATGCATAAATATAAGAGACAAAATGGATTGGGTCTTATAATTAAGACCAAATAAAAAGTTAAATTGGGTCTTATAATAAGGACCGGAGGAGTACTTAGGTTTAGGCTTTGACCTTTTAGCCTTCATCCTGTATTTATCCTCCTTTTTTTCTAATTTATGTGGCACTGATACCAATATTTCAGCAAACAGCAATATGGCTTGCACCTTAACGCGTGGGATATTAAGGGTTTGTGTTGGTTAATATTTGTAAGTGTGTTTTTTTTTAATATCAATTTATTTTTATAAGTTAAAATTGAGATAAAAATTAATTAGTGTTATGTGATTTATTGTTGGATATGGTTTTGTAGAAAGGTTTGTTGGACAAAAAAAATTTTTAAAATTGTTTAGATGATATATAGAAAATTTAATTTTAAAATTTTCAAATACCAAGAAAAATAACAAAAGGTCAAAGTATAAAAAGTTGTTTCGATTTTAAAGTAGTTTTTTTATTCAAAAAATTTTAAAGTAGTTTTTGTATAAAAAAAAAACTCATTTGTTTTGTTCTATTTATTCAACTAGCGCTTTTTTCATCCTTATGATCCAGATGGTAAAGAGTTGGTTTATAATCTATAAGGTTGTGAGTTAGAATCTTGCTATCAATATAAAAATCTTGTTAGTGAGTAATATGTAAGTATCTCTGTAAGCGTTCTTTAAATCTAGAAGTATGCTTTAACGCTGATGAATCTCTAATATTCAACTCACCTAAACTTTTTATAAAAAAAACTAACTTTTTTCTTCTGTTGAGTTTTCAATGTTATTCCAAACATGCTCTCATAAGTAGTTGCGGGAGGTCAAAATAGAAGCAGAAAAATAAAATGAATGGATCTATTATTTTTCTGTCTTTTGTATTTTTTTTATCTCTTATGGTCATTGTATTATTAATTAATTAGAACATAATATATGGAGATAAATTTATCTCCTACACTTTGTTTTTCATTAATAAAATGAAAGACGCACAAAATAATATCAGGGAAAAAATTGCATGAGATTCATTCTTAGAAAAAGAGTTGGTGAGTTGTATTTAAAAGTGGTATAGAAGAATAATCTTCTGAATCATGATGGCATGCTTATATGAGGTAGACAAAAAATTTATTATGATATCTTCTCCTTTAATTCAACTCTCTATCATGATTTTTATTTATAGATATTTTATTTTCGAGCTTTTTGTATCCTTGTTATTAGAATTTTTTATTTAATTTTGATTGTATAATTCATTATTTTTCAAATGCAAAAAAAAAAAAGAATTTTAACAGTTATTAGAAATACTAATATTTTCTCAAACATCATAAGAGCTCTAAATTAAAAATAAATTGTAATATTAATGCAAAATTGGACGAAGTGTCCTTTAACTTCTATATTTTATGTAAATAATCTTCCCAACCTTTAAAATTCTACAGTAGACCTTCCTAAACTTTTATATTTTATGTTGATAACTCCTGTATTATTTGTGTTATTCATTATCTATTTGTAAATGGCTTAAAGTTTAATGAATTTATTTATATTAATTAAAGTTTGAGAGGATTATAGGCATACGAAAATAAAGTTTTGAGGAGTATGAAATTGATAGTGTGAGGTTATTTAAATATAGGAGAGATTTGTTATAAAGTTTTAGTCTAAAGATTAGTATGATTATTTACATATGACATAAAATTTAAGGAATTTGGTGCATAATTTAACATAATATTAATAACCTGACTTGCTTTTAATTTTTTATCATGATATTGTAACCTTGGAATATTTGATTGCAATTAACATTAATATATTATAAGTATTTCAAAAATAGTTAGCTTCTCACAATATAATAAATTTAAATCTTTATTTGCAATATTTTCTCTGAACAGACACCCAAAATGTGGGAATAAGCCAATGAGGAATAGTGGATGGGGAAAAGCGGAAATGTCAAAAGAGGCCCCTATTGGTTGAATTAGGGAAGGTGACGATGGACGCACGCCACAAATCCATCACGCGGGACCCACCATGGGCCTCACGGTAATAATGCAATTTTACCTTTTAGGTGGGGACCACGAGGCACACGTGGCGATGCCCAGGCCATCACTAGGGGCACTGGTGGACAGTGGTGGTCTGTCACGCACACCCCACCAAGGCATGGTCATCGATCACGGATAATGGGCCATGTGGTCCCACCAAGCGCCAGCCCTACAGCTCACAGCCACATGATTCCTCTCTGTGCCCGAGTTTTTTTTTTAACTATGATTTTATTTATTCATGTGCCCCTCAAATTTATTTTGATTTTAATTTCACTCTTTAAATTTTAAATCATATATTTTCATTCTTCTTTTTAAAACATTGATTCTTATATAACTTGGTAAAAATCTGAATCATTTCACTCTTACAGGACTAAAGCTCATTATTTAAAGTTTAAGGGCTTGAGGGATCAAAATTATATAAATCCTTTATTTATTTATAATCATTCATGTGTGGCCACATTATACAAGCGCCCTCCCTAGTTGGATCCGCATCTAATCCTGTCTTTTCAATTCTTGCAATGCCCTATTGATATACTTTTTTTCAAAAAAAAAATCAATTTTTATATTGAATCAGTAATTAGTATTTTAATAAATGTGTCGTACATTTATGAAACCCCACCCTTGACATTTATTGAAGTTTTAAATTTGAAAAACGTGGTTACATGAAGTTAAATTTTGCTCCCCCCTGTTAACATATTGGGAAAATCGCAACAAAAAAAAAAGAAGGGAAAATCTCAAAAAAAGTCCTTGAAATATGGGAAATGTCAGATTGGGTCCTTAAATTTCGAAAATGACAGAATGGGTCATTGACCCAATCTGTCATTTATGAAATTCAGGCGAATTGACAATTTTGCCCTCATTTATTCATTCACTACAATGATTCAAGGAATCACTATAAGAGTTTAGGTGTTACCTAGATTCGTATAGCGAATAACTATTCACTTTTTCATAGTCAGGTGTCTTGTTATTAACTACAACTAATGCTGTAATCACTAGAACAATGTAAGCATTACCTAAATTTGTGTAGAGAATAACTACTCATTTTTTCATAGTCAGGTATCTTATTATTGTCAGGTACCTTATTATTAACTACAACGAATCTTGTAATCACTAGAACAGTATAAGCGTTACCTAGATTTGTTTAGAGAATAACTACTCACTTTTGCTCAGGGGCAAAAATGTCAATTCGCCTGAATTTCACAAATGACAAATTGGGTCAATGACCCATTCTGTCATTTTCGAAATTTAAAGGCCAAATCTGAAATTTGGTATATTCCAATGGCTTTTTCTGGGATTTTCTAAAAAAAAAAACTGTCAAAAATAGAAAAATTACAAATAAGGATCCGTTATAACATTAATATGTATTTTGATAATAATAGTATGAGTTTTGACAATATTTTTTTGTGAAATAGTCTTTGTATACAATTTTTTTAAAATTTCAGCGGTTTTTTTGGTGATTTTTCCCATATATTACTAACTAAATAATAAAAATCAAAATGTTGATTATTAAAATTAGTTAAGAAGCAATAAATATGTAAGAAATAATTTTTTAAACCTTATTTATTGATCAAGTAAATGAGAAATAATGTATGAAAAAAATAGAAAGAGAATGTATAATAAGTGATATACTGTTAATAAAAATAAGAAGAATAGATTAGAATTTCAGATGAAAAAAAAGGGTAGCTTATATTAGGACAAGACATGTCTCAAAAAGTGTAACTTAAGATGTAGAAAGTAATATCCATCTCACACGCCATGAGGGCATAGTAAAGATATCATTGTTGTCTTTGTAGTTTTGATAACGAAGATTATATTCAAGTATTTTCAATTATGTCTTCAAAAAAATTTACGATCAACTCAAGTTGCTGAAGCTGTTTTGGATGCTAAAGCCTTCGTTAGATGAATGATCTTCAACAATCTTGATTAACAGTTTTAGGTTTTGTGTTAATGATAATGAATACTTTGTGTTGGGAAAAAAGTCAGATAATTTTTGGAAGGAAGAACAAAAAGGGCGAAAAAAGGTCAAAAAGTGATAATGGCTTATTTGGTTTCGCACTGTTCTTCACCCCATGATTTGTTGATCTTATGTATATTTTCAAGGACGCAGGCCGAGAAATCATTTTTAGGTACGATTTTATATCTTTTTGATTCTTCGTAGGGCTAGTTAGGCCCATTGATAAATGATGATGGGCCTTTTCATCCACACCCAAACATCATTTCTTAGATGTATTTCATTGTTCTTAAATGCTACATTTGACCAATAGGGATTGGATCTGACAGAAAAGACTAGTCTCTCATAACATTTTGAGTCAAGATTTGAATTCCCAGTAAAAAAAAAAGTGTCCATATTTAGTAGCCGCCAATGCCTTGAACATGATTGCCTCTGATAAGATGATACCTATACTTACCAGAAAAGAAAATGCTACATTTGGAATTCTCATAATACTCAGATATATTTAGCATTCGACAGTATTTCAAATGAAATCGCTTGTAATAAAAAAAAATACCTGGGTGCTAGCAAAAGAACTTGTGAAGTATAAAATTCTTAAAAACTGAAACGACACACAGTTCAATCCATTGAGAATTAAATATTCTAAAAATTATTTTGAAAAAACACATATGGGTTATTTAATTTTTGCTTGGGTCAAAAGTAGTTTTTGTTTAATTGAGGCAAACATAAAAAGCATAAATGGGTTCATTCTGAGAGCATCATTAGGTTCCCATTTCACATGAAAATGACTTGAAAAAACAAGAATGGTGGTGGGATTAGATATGACTACACATATTATTAGTTTTGGGAAAAGAGGATAATGGCAATTTCTTCGATATATATAACATATAATTAAATAACTTAATGTCACGTATTTTTAGGATCACAAAGATGAACCTAAGAAGCCCACAGGTCCAACTCCAAATTTGGAGATATCCTAACCCATTACCATTGGTCGGAAAACGTGTCACCTCTTCACAAGCTTAATCTTCCTTTCTATTCTCACTTAGTTTTTCTAAATTTTTATTCTGAGCGTTAAGACCTTGTATATAAAGTTCAAGGGACCATGTCAAAATCAAAAGAGAAGTTGGCCAAAAAACAAATCAACAGAGAAATTTCTAAACAAATTTAACTTCATGGTTGTTTGGAAGTACCTCAAAAACTCACTCACTTTCATGTTTTATAAGATAAAATTACTTTCACATATTTAGTTCATGTAATATAAATTAAATTACTTTAAGTAAGATAAATCAGATATTCCCTAAAAAATTTGGACATTGTGTTCAATTGGTTTCCCAACTTCATATTATATTAATTGCTTTCCTTCTTAAAAATTTTAAATAAGAAATGCAATAAATCAGATATTGTTTGGTCAAAATGCAATAATACATTAATTATATTATTATTGAATTCGTAATACTTTTTTTCTCAATAATGATGCACCTTTTGTTGAGTAAACTTTGTTGTTTGGTTCCTTATCATAATCTTTGCCTAATTCGCCATCTCTCTCGGGCACTATTGTCTCCCACCATAAACAATTAAAAGAACGTTGACAATCGTGCATTATATCTTATTTATACCTTTTTTTTTAAAAAAAAATCTTAATTTACACTAACCATATTATGTCAGTCACGAATGATTTTTAAAAGACAACTTAATATCGTTAACTAAATCTATATATTTATATAAATTTGATTTAACGAATAATTGCCTTTTTTGGTATAAATACTAGGGTAGAGAAGTTGCGTCGTATTATACTATTATTTCAAGGGCTTCCAATCCAGTCCCATAAAAGGTAAACATGTTTGGGTGGATTAGTGTGCCCACACTGATATTTCTTTGCTATGCAATCTTTTCATTTGTTGCCAAATAGTTTTATATATTTTTAAATTTTAAAATTTTAAATCAGTATTGTTTATTATATTTTAATAGTAATTGACAATATTTGAAAAGCAAATAACAACATATTTTTGTGGTTATTTCTGATCTGGGATTTTAAAAATTTAAAAGTACTTTTTGAGATTTTAAATATACGGGGGAAGTTGAAAAATCTTGTTGTAAAATTTACTGCCAAGAGATATTTAAGATTTTTTGACTCATTTTTAGTGGGTACAACTATTTGTTAAGCTGTGTGAGTATTTTAATTATGTGCAGATGTCCTCCATACTTTTTCACACGTTGAAATAAAACCACTTACTGTAGATAGTTTGCACTTGGGTCGTCTTTGAACAAATTTCAATTGCTTTTAGCGATAAAAATTTCAAGAGAGGTTTTTTAGCAATTTCCCCAAAAATATGTCTATAGTTAGGAGAGGAATAGAAATAATATATGACTCATTCATTAAGAGATCGAAAATTTTACTCATCTTTCAATCTTTTTGAACACATAAAAAAAATTCAAGTTTATTTAAAATATTCGCAGTTTTTCATAATTTTAAGGTTTTCTTGCCTTTATGTGACAAAGCTAGGTATTTTTTCCCTAAAAATTTAGATAATTAATAACATGTTGTTCTTCTAGACCTTTTAGAGTGTTTGTTACGAGGGACTTAGAGGAAAGAAGAGAAATTTTGCACTCCTTTTCTTGTTTAGAAATTCATAAGGTTTTTCATCTCCTCCTTTTATAATCCTCCCCTCCAAAATTAGAAGGATTTAGAAGGAAAATGTATGTTTTTATCCTATTTTGACTAAATTGTTCATAGTTATTTTTAATATTCTCATTTTATCTTTTTGCCTTTCTTTCTTTTCTCATCACACCAAATTCGTACGTGGTTATATATTTTAAATTATATATTTTTTTGAATTATGTTTTTAATCATATATATATATATATATGAGAATGTTAAATAAATTAGTACCTCCCTATGCCTGTGTGCACAGAAGAATAATCAGACAATTTATTTATGAATTAAACAGAAGAATAACGATACAGTATTTATTTGCATCCATTTAACTGTCAAATTGTTTAAAAAAGATTTTTTCCAATTAAGAATTATCAATGGAAAATTTTAAATCAAAATATTAAAAGTTTAAAATTGTATTCTTGTGTCAAAATACTCCAACTAATATTAAGCAAACTTGTTAACTAATAGGTTTAGATATTATTATATATTATAATTATAATATTTATAATATATAAACCGTAGGCATGATTATAAATGATACTTTTATATAATAAACGTAATTTATTATTATATTTTATTAAAAATTATGAAAATTGGAATATAAAAACAACTTAAATAGAACAAAGATAAAATTGTCCATGTAAAAATATCTTTCTTCCCTTTTCCTTCCTTCAGATCAATCCAAATGGGATAATATTAAAATCTCTCCCATTCCCTCATCTTTTATTCTCTCCATTAAACTTTCTCCCCTCCCTTCCATTTGAGCCAAACAGACCCTTGCAGAAAAGGGAAGTCGCTTCCACCATCAAATTATTTTATGTGCATTTTGTTAGTGTGTAGCACAATAGTTATAATAACCATTTATTTATATAAAATATAAAATTTGAACTGTTTTGAGGTAAGAAGTGGATCTAAATAGAGGGAAAGGGAAGTGTAGACGTTATAACACACACATAAAAATTTATCAAACACCTGTTTTCAAATTAAGGCATAACGATATTTATTTCCTTTCATAATGAGCACCAAAGTAGATTTTATAAAATAACTAAGATATATTATTTTACAAAAATTCTTGGCTTCGTTTGCCAAAAAAAGAAGAAGAAGAAGTAATTAATAATTTATTTCCAGCATTTGATTCTCATTCTTTTGTTTCTCAGCGGTATGATGTTGACATCTAATTCACATTGAATCACTTTTAACAAAAAATTTTGTCTATGTATATTTTGTATTATGTTGTCTTCATAATTTTTAATTTAAATAAATTTGGTAATTATATAAATTCAATATATGCTAAATTTAAATTAATTCACAATATTTAATTAATGCTATTAATATTATGTATTTCTACCCCCAATCTTCTTTGCCCCAAATTAACTTGGTTCCTAATTTATTTAGGTTATATTGAGCATGTAGATATATAATTAATGGAAAATCAGTACAACAATTACTGGCAAAAAATTTAATACATAATAATTGAAAGTGTATTGAGTTAAGGATTGAGATAGATATATTAGCCTGAGGCATCTTATGTACGATAAAGAATTAACTACAAAGAAACTTCCAAGTAATATGATATTTATCAATAACTTCAACTCCGGTTCAACGAATTGCCATCCTATATAAAATTAAAAATATCTTTGAATTAAAAAAATTAAAGATATAACTAGTTTTAATCCCGCACCCAAAACCAAAAACATTTTGAAAATCATTTGAATTCTTGAAAAAAAAACAATTAGTTATACAATTTAACTCCATAAAAAATAATGAAATGTAACTCTCTTTTGAATAAAATATAGCCGATCAGATATACATCAAATTAAAATTGATCTCTTTGACCAAAAAATTAAAATTGATTTAGATAAAAAAAATATAAATGACATATTTAATAATTATAGGATAAGATTCTAATTTATCCGATTAGGAGGAGTTTTAGTACATCCCTGCAGGGCCTATAAAAAGACATGGTTAATGACTATAGTTCTTCGTAATTCTTTCTTTCTGAGATCTACTTACTATTATAAATTCATCTTTCTTGATTGATTAGTTCATTATTTCTTTCATCTTATTATTGTTCACTCCAAACATGGATGCTGCTCACTGTACACATTCGAGTACCATCACATCCCATATTCATCATCCTCCTTTGCTTTTAGATCATTATTATTCTAACCCCAATTTTAATGACGTCGTTGACTGTACAAATAATTCTGGTAATTTTTCTAATTTTTTCAATAATCATACTTTTCTCGTACCATCATATTATTTTGAATATCCGCATGATCAAATAGAAGGTTTCATTCCTTCTTTGCCACCCCAACGGCCTATTCTTCATAATCTGATCCCTCCTCCTTCTTCATCTCATCCTGCTGCTCAATTATTATTGCCTGTGATGTCTTCAAATATTTCCAGACCAGTGCCTCCAGAAGATCCAGAGTTATACCCCAAAATAGTGAAACAAATCGAGTATTATTTTAGTGGAGAAAATTTGGTGAAAGATGTGTACTTGAGAAAGAAGATGGATAAATATGGTTGGGTTGATGTAGGTGTAATCGCGGAGTTCAGAAAGATCAAACAGTTAAATGTGAATATATATCATATTTTGGAAGCACTTGTTTCTTCTTCTGTCGTGCAAGTACGAGGTTACAAAATGAGAGTTCGATACACTTGGAAAAAATGGATCCTCCCTCCAAATTTTCAATTATCAACTCCTCGTAATATTAATATTATTACAGATGAAGCAGCACCAAAAAATAATATTAATGGCGTTATAACTGAGTTGACCAGACGGGTCCACGATATCTCCATAGGGAATACTACCAACAACAACCGACCACACTGATTATTAATTAAGGTACGACGTTGTTTTCCCGTTAATTGTTTGATTCTTTCTTTCATTATTCTGTTTTATAGCATGTTAATCTCGAACCTTTTCCAATTGCTTAGGTTTAATAATTTCAATTCTTAACCTGGCAGCTATACGTCAAGTTAGAAGAATGATCGAGTATTTTATAAGATCACAAAGTTCGATGGAGTATATGATAAGGGCACCGTGCTGGCTCCAAGGATTGATTTGCTGCGATAGATTTCTAGATTCTTAAAAATGTTTTGTTCTACAGTGGGAATGTGGGATGGTGAAACTGAATGTTTGATATATATATATATATATATATATATCTTGATATTGTAAAAGTTCATTACTCCATTATTTTATTGGGAGGGGATGATTATGCAGAATTATGCAGAATTAATGGATTTTTACTTATCAAATTATTTTCTTAAATAGAAAATAAAGAGGAAATTAATCAACTAAAATAAGTCAACTCTTTATGAAAAAAAATTAATTGCAATAAGAAAATAGTTCTCAAAATTACTCGTAATTAAATATGGCCGTTAGATATAGTCGAATTTCAATAAAAAAAAAATCAAGTAATGTTAATCTCATTAATTATTCGTAACTTTCAAAGTCTAATTTAACAAAAGAACATTATATTCCATAAATGCATGACTTAAAGTGGCATTAAACTAATTACATCGCTGTTGTGAACATGTCCCCCTTTTTACTACGCGTGGCACAAATGTGTATGGACGTATTTCTTCTGCTCTCTATTTAATTTTTAACTAATTCTTACAAATCAAGACGTTAAAACATTAAATATATATTAAATTAATAATTTTTTTAAAGTTTATTCCCAATGATTTAGATATTGAAACACGGAGTTCACTAAACTTATTAAAATTAAACTTTAATAACAAGGGTAAAATTCGAAAGTAGCCATTAATAAGTTATCATTCTGTTCTTATTATAAGTTAATTTGTATCCCAAGCGGCAAGCTAATACATACATTAAATTGATAATTTTTTTAACATTTAAACTTATAAAAAAAAGGGTATTAAAAACTATAAATTTGAAAAATAAAATAACTTGACATTTTATATTTAGAATTATATAAAATGAACCTCAACTGCAGCTTTTATAACTGGAGGGAGTATTAAGTTCCCCCCGCGTATCACTAACCAACTATAAATTCTAACTAATAGCTTCTATTCCGGTTAATTTTGTACAAGAAATAATAACTACTTTTAACCAATTACTTCATTGATTTATGTAAAGAGGCTATCACATGTGCTTATAATAAAGACATGAGGGAGCATAGTATTATAGAGTATGCGCGCGTTTCAACAAGTAACTTTGTCAGAAACGATATGGTGATCGATAAAGATCAGCATGATTGGCAAAAATGAGCATCAGAATAATTAAGTAGGTGCTTAATTAATAACTAGAATGGTCCCATATATGGTCTCTGATTCAATAATGTTTAGCAGTACTATATATGTCACATACCTGGTGAAAAATAATGCAGCAAAGGATTCAACTTTCAATGGAAATTACAGAGTCAAAAGTTTCAAATTAAAGCTCAAGTGCTCTGTTCGAGGTAGGGACCCTAATGAACTATAGGATACATGCCTATAGACAATTGTGCGCGCGCTCGTTGTGGGCTCTTCTGTTTGTACAAGCTTGCATGTGGATGCCTTTCTCTATAAGTCAAATATTTGTCCTCTTCAATGCATTTTTTTAAAATTATTAAATTCTCATTTTTAAGGCCAGGTATGTTTCTCGCTAATCAATATATATATAACTTCAATTAGAACCTGAAATAAAAATGATACTATCATGTCCTCAATATAAAAGGTAGATATCAAATTTATGAATATTAAGAAAATTACTTAATTTAATTATTTATAATAAATAAATATTATCTTTTTTAAAATACCTTAGTTAATTATGTGAATTTGAATTATTACTTAACGATAATTCCTTAACACGTGCAATCACTATAGGGATTATTTGATAACAAAATAGATAAATACTGGAGACAAATATAGATTTGGATTTTATATCTATATGACCAAATTGAATCTCTAATTAGCTCTTATATTAAAGATTGAAGAAGGTAGTACGTTTCATTCCTAGTATCATTTCATTTTGAAAAAAAGTGGAAACAAATAATGTAAATGATGAAGAAATTAATATATATGCACGCGTGAAAAGGGAATCTACCTGCACTACATAAGTATTCTTGTTTGCTGTGCCTTATATAGAAAATACAGACGATGAGACAATGATAAAAGAATCTCCAAAATAATTGGGGGCACTGGGATTGCTATTCCATTGACAAGATGTATAGTGCGAATGATGAAGCAAATCAAAAAAGAGGGACGAGAGATATGCAATATTGTTATTCACATGTATACTCCCACTAACTTGTGTGTATATGAGCGCAAAATGAAATCTGCAGAATCCCCAAGTGACCTGCAAGTTCCATTTTCATGTAAATCTTTTTAATGGACAAAAGATATCAACCCTTTTGCAGTTGTGAAGAGATATGTCATTATGATAGATGGTGGTCTTTGAAAAACTTAACATGTTTCTAAATTGAGAACAGAATCTGTCTCCTAGAAGATCAGAAACTGTTATATATATAGACTGCAATAAAAATCCTCTGCGGTATAATTTGAAACTCGTAAAACATGTGTTATGGTTTAATATTAATTAATGAGCGAGGTTGAAATGAATTAGCTGGCTTTTGGAGGTTGTGATGTACGCATGCGACACTACCAAAAAACATGTGATCAGTGACGGAATTTACTGACAGAATTTTTATTTAGCAACGGAATTAGTGACGGATTAACGATAGAATCATATTGTCAACGGAATTAGTGACGGAATTTGTTTCATCGCTAATTTTGCTGTCACAAATCACATTAGCGATGGAATTAAAATTCTGTCGATAATTACTGACAGAATTAGAGACAGAATCTTTCAGTCTCTAATTACCAACAGAATTTCAATTTTGTCGCTAATATATTTTTTTAAAAAAATTAAAATGCCATATGTCACCACCTCATTTCCACGTGTCGCTACAACCTCACCTCTGTCGTCAAGTGTCGCTATCTCACATGCCACCTTGTATTGCCACGTGTCGCTACCATATAATTCCTCTACAAAGTGACTTATCCACAGCTCGAACCAAAGATCTCGTTTGTGTATGCGCGCAACTTTATTAGTTGAGCTGCAATGAATTTACTAACTTGTTATGCAAAATTAAATATATATAATATTCTCTTACACAAATAATTATATATACACATATATATTATTAGAAACTAAAAATAAACTATATGATAATTTTAATCATAACTATTTTTGTAACAAAATAATTTTTAGATATTTGTTTTACTATTTATTTTATAATGCTTTTTTTAAAAAAATTATTTTAAATATAATATTAATTTCCAATGATACTAATTTTGAATTTTAAATAGCACATAATTTTTTCAGAAATATATTTTTAAATTTAATTATTTTATTTAATATTCATAAGATATATAATTTAATTATATATTTATTATATTAAATATTATATTTTAGCCACAGAAATTAGCCACGGAAATTAGCGACGGAATAATTTTTCGTGGCTAATTCTAGGGCTAAATTAGCCACGGAAAAGTATTCCGTCGCAAATCTTAACTATACTATTTTAGCCACGGAATTTTCTGACGGAAGAAATTCCGTGGCTAATTTTAATTATAAAATTTTAGCCCAGAAATTCTGTGACTAATTCCGTGGCTCATTTTAATTGTAAAATTTTAGCCACAGAATTTTCTGACAGAAATAATTTTATGACTAATTCTGTGGCTAATTTTAATTATAAAATTTTAGTCACGGAATTAGCCACAAAATTTTCTGAGGAAAAAATTCCATTGCTAATTTCGTGGCTAAGTTTAGCGATAGAATTTTTGTGGGTAATCCGTCAGAAATTAACGACGAAAATTATTCCATCACTAATTTCATTGATAATTAGTTGTTTTTTTGTAGTGTGATTTGTAGTTATTGTGAAAATTAAAAGTTCATGTAATCCATTATCTCTTGTGTTTTTCAATAGCAGCATGATTCATGAGTAGAGTTCAGTGAGGTTCTTTTGGTTGAAAAGAACAAAATAATGAGAATCTTTGAATCGAACAATGTAGAGCTATATATAATGTGATGAGCATAGACTCAAAGGAAGAGTATAATCCCAGAAGACTAGTCTATTAGGAGGAAGAGTTTCTTAAACTTATAAATCTCACAACACTTGTGAGGCTCTCCAATGTTAGACTTACTCGGTGCTTCACTCGATCTCCTACTCCTCCTATCGGTAAACTCCCCTGCAAGTAGCCCTTTCGGTTGCTTAACTCTCATTGAAAGCACCAGTGTGGTGAGCAAAAGCCTAAAAGAAGAGCCTAATTTCAAAATACTAACCTATTAGAAAAGAGAGCTCCTTAAATTTATAAATCCCACAGCACTTATAAAGCTCCCTGATGTGGGTCTCATGACATATATGATGTATTTAATTGAGAGAAGCTACCTGTCTTTTTTACTCCTTCGATCCTTAATTCATGCCAAAACTTAACTAATTTAGATAGACGAAGGAAACTAAATAAATTACTTAGTTTTGACAAATGTAATATGATCTCTCTAAAATACTCATATATATATAACATTATTTTATACACACACAAGTTTATAAGTCAGATAAATTAATTTGGAAGAAAAAATAAAATATGAGAGATAAAATTAATTAAGGTCTTATATTTAGAATCAAAACTAATTTTTTAAGTAGCTCCTCTATTTGGAACCGGAAGATTATTAAATACCAGAATATTTGCTGCGGATTTTGGTTTGCGGGTGGACGAGAGGTTGTTGGTTAATGTTAGTTATTCACACGCATACATGTGTTCCACATGATATGATCAAACCAGTTATGAGTCCCCACTCTCACCCATTCATTATTTGAATAATTAATGTCCTAGGTTAAACCTCCATAATTAGTACTTTAATATTAGATTTTTAATCATTATTCATATGTAATAATTACGATTTTTTTTTATTGAGGAGCCTAGATAACAAGTATGTGCACTCGTTCATTTTATTTCAATATAACTATCATTTAAAATAACGTATTCATAGGATTAAAGAAGCTACAGTAAAAATGAATCCATTTGTCTAAAATGCACTGTGTCTATTGTTTCTCTTGCAATCATCTTCTTCTCTTAATAAAATACTCCTCCGGTCCTTATTATAAGACCCCATTTGACTTTTTATTTGGTCCTAATTATAAGACCCCAATCCATTTTGTCTCTTATATTTATGTATTTTTTTTCCAAGATAATCTTTCTAATAATGATAGTTTTAGCCAATATACTTAATTAGCAAGGATATTTTAGGAATGACAACACTTATTTATTATAAATAACCAACTTAACTTACTTCCTTAATCTCCTCAAATAAGTCAATTGGGTCTTATAATTAGGACCGGAGGAGTATAATTGTAAGAAAAGTAATTGATGAGTCATTGAGTTTCTAAAATAATACCTATATGTAGATAGAAATTAAACCACTAAGGTGACAACCTTTTATTAAAACATTCGTAAAGTGCTCTAATGCGCAACATCATGCTTAAGCAAGACTTAAGGAAGGTGTTTAGCGTGAGCCGGACTTTCTTAAAACATATATAAGTATATATAATACATAACATTAACGTATTGATCATAAGTTGATGAGAATTTATTAAAATGGAATGGGTGTTTGTGTGTTGGGGGGGGGGGAGAGTGAATCCCACCAGTAGCAACATCCACTTTAATAAATGTTCAGCAAGGAGCCTAATTACTGGGGCATCCTCAGGGTCTTTAAGTATAGCCACGTCTTCCAAGTTTCAGAACTAGCTACTTACTATTCCCTTCCTTCCTCACTTCTTCTACTCTGCTTCAACATCAAAACTTGACACAAACTCCAAATGAAACCGCCACTATATATATATCTATAGAGAGAGACAGACGTTAATTGGTAGGCATACATATGTATGTGTGATTTGAGATGAGAGATGTTGTGGGTGGTGGTACTGACCATCATGGAGTACAGAAGGGAAGTAGAAGGCAAAAGACTGCACGACGTCGTCGTTTATGATCACTACCAAGCAATCCTCACAGCGAAGAAGAAGAAGAACATGAATGAAGAAGTTGAAGAAACAGGAGCATCAGTATGGGTCGAGGGAGCTGTTATAGTGGGTGCGGGTCCATCGGGGCTAGCTGCAGCCGCATGCCTGAAAGCCAAGGGAATCCCAAGTATCATCCTGGAAAGAGCCAACTGCTTAGCTTCAATGTGGCAGCTCAAAACTTACGATCGTCTTCGTCTTCACCTCCCAAAGCAGTTCTGCGAGCTTCCTCTCATGCCTTTTCCCTCCAACTTCCCTTGCTACCCAACCAAACAGCAGTTTGTGGCCTACCTGAAGGCCTACGCCGACCGCTTCGGCCTGAGGCCGGCGTTTGGGAGGAGGGTGGTGAGCGCCGAGTATGATGAGGAGCTGAAGTATTGGAGGGTGAAGACAAAGACTGGTACTACGTGTGGTGGTGATGAGGAGGAGAGAGAAAGAGAGTACTGGTGTCGGTGGCTGGTGGTGGCGACGGGGGAGAATGCGGAGGAGGTGGTGCCGGAGATAGAAGGGATGGGTGAGTTTGGAGGGAGAATAGTTCATACAAGTTCGTACAAGAGTGGGGATATGTTGTGTGGGAAGGCTGTGTTGGTGGTTGGATGTGGGAATTCCGGCATGGAGGTTTGTTTGGATCTCTGCAACCACAATGCCACACCTTCTCTTGTTGTTAGAGATACGGTAACAATAATCACCATCAACTCAGACCTTTTTCCTTCTTTCAACTTCCTCTTCAATTTCTTAAGGACTTGTTTGGATATATAGCAGAAGACCAACTGCATTTTTTGCAAATGTTGGAAGATTTTACAATTAAAGTAAACTCAGTTTGAATATTCGTTTGCCTTTTGGAACTCCAAAAGTTTGAAAATGTGGCTTTATGTCTAATTTAGCTTATTGCCAAAAAAAAAAATCATTTTCACTCGAGTAATAATCCAATCATAATTTTTGAGCTTTTGGGATTACAAAAACCAATCCAAATAAGGCCTTATTCATAGTTAGTTAGAGAAGACAATCATTTTCAAAAGTAAAAACGATAATCATCATCAATACTTTTTTAACTTAATACCCAAGTTATTTAAATGTATTCATTCATTCATGTATAAGTAAAACTTTAGTTCTTGATGAGTTGTTTTAAATTAATTTGCTTAATATTATTTGACAACAAATTAACAAGAGTAGTATACAAGTTTTAGTTTCTTATAAATGAATAAATTCTGTGTCTTTTTTAAAACATTTTTTGGGTTATTTTAACATGCTGTCCCTTCTTCTGACAGCCCAAACATATTGCATAATTGATAATTACATATATGGATCAGGTGCATATATTGCCTCAGCAGATGTTTGGGAAATCAACGTTTGGATTAGCGATGTGTCTGCTGAGGTGGCTGCCCGTAAGAGTGGTGGATCAGTTTCTGCTCATAATGTCACATCTCATGATCGGAGACACTTCTCGTTTCGGAATTCATCGTCCCAAATTGGGTCCTCTTCAGCTCAAGAACTTGTACGGCAAAACCCCCGTCCTCGATGTTGGCACTCTCTCCCTCGTCAGATCTGGCAAAATTAAGGTTCCACCTTCCTTCCTTAACCAACGTCGTCAACGTTAATTCATGTCTCTTTCTTCTTCTACATTAATTAACTTTAGTTTCTCCTACAGGTTCGTCCAGGAATCAAACGGCTGAAACATCATGCTGTGGAGTTTGTTGATGGCACCGTACAGAATTTTGATGCCATTATCCTGGCAACCGGTTACAAAAGCAATGTACCCTCTTGGCTAAAGGTAATTCCTTTACTACTACCTCCCATCTTTAATATAAAATATAAAAACTAGTTAATTAATTTGAGTAGAATAAAAAAAATAATTAAGTTAGTTATTTATAATAAATAAGTATTGTCTTTTCTCAAGTAACCTTGCTAATCAACTATATTGGCTAGAGCTACTATTATTATAAGAACTATCCTTAAAAAAAAAGATAAATAAGAGAGACAAAATAAATTGGGATCTTATATTTAGAATCAAAATAATAGTCAAACGAGTTCTTATATTAAAAACTCGAAGGTAGTATTATATTACCCTTAGTTTATGAAAATTACAGCTAAACCTTAGAAAGCTACTTTACTATATTTACGTGATCTATCTTTATTTTGAATATTAGGGCAGCGACATGTTCAGTGAGAAAGATGGGTTGCCAAGAAAGCCATTCCCAAATGGTTGGAAAGGAGAGAATGGACTTTATGCTGTAGGATTCACCAAACGTGGATTGCTTGGGGCCTCCATTGATGCCAAAAGAATTGCAGAAGATATTCAACATATTTACCTGCAAAGCTAGTTAACGGACCGCACGCTTTCACTTGCATCATGACATGTAACAAATTAAACCTGCAATACTTAGATCAAGTTCCTTATAACCATTATGCCAATATTTCCGATGGAAAAGAACACAACACATGGAAAAATCTTATTGGAGAACTTGAGATGTATAATGGTTTATAAGAAACTTGACCTAAGTTGTGTCCTATATATACATATAAATATATATATATATATATTGAATGCGTATGTGTATGTATATATGATGTAAAAATGAAGCAGGATGGCTCTTTCACACTGCTAGACTTTTCTCTCATTTCTTCATAGCAGATTCAAAAGAAGCAAAAGGAAAGCATACACACAGAATGTGCGGTTGCTATTTATTATGCAGAAAAGTTAGGAACTGGTGGGTGGATATTTGTTTTGAGATCTTTAGTAGTACCTTTGGCTTAGTGGGTTACGTTGAAATTTTAGTTATAGGCTCTTGTCATATAGCTGTGTAAATCGTGTAATTATTATTGCGATATTTACTTAGCTGGCTGGCTAGATGATTATTTTAGATCTGCTTGGGTACTTTTAGTTTTATATGTAGTGCTGATGCTGATATAAAGTTGTATCGGATGTGAGATGTTTGTATAGAAATTGTATGGTATATTTGTTTGCATCAGTATTATTTGATTTTTTTCGCAAATTATTGATTATTGATCACACAAAGATATAATTTCTTATGCTTTGCTGGCATTAACTTCTTATTTGGAGCCTGGGGGACCATAAGGAAAATCTCATCACTTTGATGGAAAACAAGTGAAAAAAAAATGCATTTCAAAAGAAAAGGAAGGGGCAAAAAAAAAAGGTCCCGATTCCCATGAATATCAAAGTGGCCCTCTGATAATCATAATATTATTGCATTGCAGGGTCACCCCCTTTGTTTAAGAATAATATATTTTTGAGTTTAATTGAATGAATTGCTTCTTTATTTAATCCTTATCCTCATTGCTCCATATATTCTTATCATCATAAAAACTCGGACCACTTTTCCTCTTCAATGCATAGAAAAGAATTGAATCCTATATAGATGATAAAAGAATCTAAAAAGAACAGCTGGGACTTGAAGTTGTAGCAAGAACATATAATTGAACATTTCAACTCCAAAATTATCATGAAGAAGAATCAGAATATATGCGTGTGTGCTATTTTCATGCGAATGTTTATACAATAATGTTATTAACAAAAGTTGGTCTAATTGGTAAAGAATTTGACTCATCTTATACTAATGTCTGTTTAAAATTCATTCTAAATGTGAGGATCTCATAATTAGTGAATAACTTATATGTAGTTTAACCCTATATCTAGTATGAGAGAAATGAAAAGGGAGAGGGGAGAAAAATTTTTAATGAGCTCAATTTAAATTGGGTTAAAAATTTTTTATTAGTTTTTATTACTCTTTTATCTTACATCTTCTCTTTTATTACTCTTGTATCTTACATCTTCTTTTTTTTTTTCAATTTTTAAATCGATATGAGACATGCTTGTCCTAGCCATGATCTCAATAAGAATTTGAATTCAAAACTCAACAACAACAGCAAGCCTTATTTCACTAGGTGGGGTCGGCCACATGAATTACACAATGTCATTGTGTTTTGTCAACAACTCAATTTTTACATATGTTATTGACCAGAAGGTTTCGTTCAATGATCTCATTGAGCATCCTTCTCGGTCTTCCTCTGTCCTTTTTTATGAGATTTCATACTGTTTGATCTACTCTTCTCACCAGGTTCTCTAATAGCCTTCTTTGCACATGTTCAAAGCACTTTAAGCGATGTTCAACCATTTTTTCTTAGATGCCACATCGACCCTTGCTCTGATATATGTGTATATATATACACACATGCGCATACACACACATATAATATTGTATTTATCGTCCTCAACTAGTAAAGCTTTGGATGCTTGACCGAGCAACCAGTTTTAAGTAGTATTCTATTTCAATTTAACTCATATATTACTCATGCTCATCATATGACTGCAAGGGACATTGTCATATATATGTAAAAAGAGAGACCAAAACAATTAACTTGTTCTGTGTAGGAATATATCAGGATAATGTAACATACACACACATAAAGAATCAGTTAATTTGTAATGGAAATAAATTCTTTTGAGAATAAATCCAGGTTATAAGGTAACTAGCGAAGTGGTGATAGTACAAGATATTGCAGAAAAGTGACATAAATCTGAAATGATGTGGAAATTGGAATAGATTGAAAAGGACAAGAATGTTAGCTGGGAAGGAAGGAGTTTACAGAAATGTTATTGGTGTGTGTTATCCCGACCAATCTGAGTATGGTCAATAGCCCTCAGTCTATATGTATAAACTATGAATTAATATCAGCATCAAATTATTGCAGGACCACCATTTGGTTCCCTAATTATTGTCTCACCTCATTACACATCCCTTTAGTTAATTCCATTTTTAATCTCTTCCCACCACCTTCATCTTCTTCTAGAATCGCTACTTTCACACAGCACATACGGTGGATTAAAGCGACTTCTAACTTCAAACCATATTCAAAGCACCAAAATTAATTCTTCAAATCAAAGACATATATAATGAGACAGCTTTATACATCCATATTGATATTGTAGTGAGCTGCTAAAGCTGTCTATATTGCATATACAGAAACTATCAAACTAATAGTAAGGTGATAAATTTGATGGCAAGTTGGCTTTAATGGACATGACCATGCATAATTGTAGTGATGATAGTGATTAGTTGTAAGAGGAAGGTGTAACTGTCGTTGCTGATGTAGCTAATAGATCTTGACTGCATTATATATATATATATATATATATATAAGTTTAGCTGTATATGAATACAATTACCGATGATGATGGTTGGGTCAACTGGAAGAGGCTCAATTCCCAACCGTAAACAAATAAAGGCAAAGGTTCAAATCCTGTGAATGGAAAGAATCGCGTTAAAATAACTATGGACCTCAATTAGACCTGACAATGATTGAATATGATTCAGTAGCATTAGATATTAGATAGTCATACATATATAAACATAGTGGTTGTGGTAAATATATTGAAGGTGGGACTGGCCAAAAGCATGAAGACTAATAAGACAACCACTATAATGGTCTCAACTACTGTTAGGTCAATATATATGTGTGTATATGTACATATGTTTACATAGAATGGAATCAAAAGATGCTGAAAGTTCATCACATATATATGCCTAGAAATTGAAAAGAAAGAAAAAAAACGTAGCATCTTAAACTCCTACAGTAAATTACTTGGAACAATAAGTCAGCGATTGGGTTGTTTTTGTTGGCCATTCTTAATAGAATTGAACTCTTTAAGGAACCCTTTTTCTGAAGGGTTAGGAATATTGGTTGTGGAAAAAAAGAAAAACTCATATGGGTGGGTGGATATAGAAGTTACATGATCCTCAACTATCAACTAATACATAAATAAGACCTTAAAAGTTAAGGACACTTGCCCTACAAAAGGGCATACTAGAATACATAGAAACAAATTATTATTTTGGTCCAGGTCACACGTGACACCACTGGTACACCAGATGATCATAACCCCTTCCTTCAGCTTTTGTATTGTGCAGCAACACACTGTGCACATGCTCATGAATAGTGAATCATCTGGACCATTTCCTACATGTATATATTTACTGCTTTTAATATACGTGGTCCAAGTAATTTATTGTGTATAACCGTATGATTTGGGTATTATTCTCTCCACTATATATATGCACATATATTTTCTGCAGGACCATCTGACTTTAATTTTAGATGAAGAAATGCATCACCCTTGAAGGTGACTTCATTCTAATCATTAGATTCTTATTACTTTCCTAACTATTCCGTGGAGGACTGGGATATGTAACTCATGATCTCTCAATTCATTGCATGCGTACGTTTTTGTGTATATGTACACAAATACAGAAACAAACCTGTTTATAGGTGGAATCTTAAAGATATAGTTATACCTATAGATCTATATAGCTAGCTAGCTGATTCCTTTTACTGTTTTTTTCTTCTACACTACTCAAAATCAATGGTTTACCGGTCACCATTATAGTTCACTCAACAATGAGAAGATGCTTCATAGAATAAACAAGATTAGTGGCTCTGAATTAAATGGTAGCGTCCAGTTGTTCGTGGATGTGACAAACAATGATGGCTTCATTATCAGCTGTCCCTACTCTAACTAGGAGGCATTTTTAATCAGCCGCTAGAGCTGGGTTAGTCGTAAGTCTGGGATTGCATGCAGAAAAAGTATATATAGATCAAAAGATATAAAAAGGAAGAAGCAGATTTGGAGAGTGTGGTGGCTTTATTTTTGTCCGATGAAAAGTGCAAGGCATGCAGGGGAATGAAGATGACGAGTCATGAGAAGCATTATTCATCGATCAGTGTGGAAAGGAAGAGAGAGAAAGAGTGAGTGGTATATAAGAAAGGAATTCTGCAGATGGCTACTTGTCATCTTTCTGGACTTAAATGGACCACCACTTTTAACTAACTTAATTAAACATTACTTAATTTAATTACCTCATTTCTTTCCTTCTGCCACGCATTTTAAGAAATAAAGACAACCCCATTAACAATGGGATTGATCAAGTATATATATTATACCTTTCATTAAGCCTTGTAGGATCTTGTGGAAGTGACAGTTGATTCTGCAACTCTTGAATAGAATCAATTTGTTTCCTAATTTGGGGAATCATATCCATCCCTAGTACTGCCTCCAGGGGCTGGCTTCAATTCACACTTTCCTTAGTGCTTTACATAGTGGCATGCTTATATCCACCCCCATCTTCTTGGATTTGCGTTTTAGCTCCATCACTGTCACTGGATATATCCTCCATTTTTCTGATTTCTGTGTACCAGGTGCTGATTCTTACTTTCCCACTTTCCAAACAGATTTCCCAATGGGCTTTGGAGAATTAGTGTTATCCTCAAGGACCACCATAACACAATGATACATACAACCCAACGAACCAGTCTTGGGATTCACAATATCAGATATCTAATATTGTTATCAGTTATGCCAGTAAACTTCATGGGCCAGACTATAACTGAGTCCGACGAGTGAAGCCTAAATATCAATGGGCTTCATCTTGTCATTGTATATATTGGCCATGGGTTCTTCAATAGGTGGACATTTCGTTTTTTTGGAGAACAAAAAGGTCATGGAAACTTTTCTATTTTTTTTCTTTTACAAGTTAAAGAAAACATAGCCTTTGAAATTAGGGAGTGGAAAGGGAGACACCCTTAGACAAACAAAATGAGGATCAGATTTACCGTGATGTTTGGTATGTGAAAAAATATTTTCTAGAAAGGAAATGAAAAACGCACCTAAAAGAAAATGGATAGGCGCATTTCTCATTTTCTTTCCAGAAAACACTTTTCCGCGTACCAAACATTGCATAAAGTAAAAGTTTCTCACTTGGATGTGCCGTTTTGATAGACAATAGTGGAAAACCTTGTGGTTGAGTTTATTATGACATCAGAAGCAGCGTTACCTTCACCTAAACTTTTTTTGGACCAGCATCTTCACCCAAACTTTCAACAAGGAATTAAATAAAAGTGAAGATTGATAATATTTGAAAATCAAGCCTTTAATGTATCAGCTTCTACCATAAAAACTGTTTAGTCGCACACCACTCACTAGTCCGTTCTTTTTGAGCTGTATAACGTGACTTCATTTC
The DNA here is from genome assembly GCF_004799145.2 of Neltuma alba. Lineage (NCBI taxonomy): Eukaryota > Viridiplantae > Streptophyta > Magnoliopsida > Fabales > Fabaceae > Neltuma > Neltuma alba. The sequence goes on from NW_021633684.1 coordinate 52,470, forward strand.
CAAAATATAAAGGATCTGAACTCCCCCTCCCAAAAAGGTAAACAAATAAATAGACACCTTCCATTCCTGCAGGTTGAGCTAAAACTAGTTTCTGATCTTGAAAGAAATTTACATTTACAGTGTGATTGCAACTTCCTGAATGTATTCTGAATTTGCTTATCCAAGTGTATATGTGAAATGCATATACATATACATATCATTCATAATCACGTCCCTATATAATAAATATGTCAAAAGAATAGTCTCAGTGTTGATGAATGAATATCTGAAAGAAACAAAAATAAATTTAAATTATTGAAACAGACCAAACAGTTCTAATAATGTAGGGTCAATAAACAAAGAGAATCAAGTAAGCAGGGAAAGAGGCTTATTGATTTGGAGGGGGCAATTTAGAAACAGAAGCAAAGAACTCAGAGTAGATCTGCATGAAGAAGTTATCCACAATTTCAAGATATGCAGGACAAGTGAGCCTTGAATAGTAATGAAGAACCTCTTCAATGTCCAACACATATTCCACATTCCCCATATCCAGCATCTCTAGCTCCCTCAGCCTCCTTTCCACCATTAAATTTCTCACTGGTGACTCTTCATGCCTCCCTTTTTGATGACTAATCATGTTCCTCTCATTGTCTCTTTTATCTATCTGCTTCATCTTCTTCTTCTGTACAGGACTTCGATGATAATACTCCTCCTTTTCCTGGCTCCTTCTCTCTGCCTTCTCTTTCTCTGAGGAATCCCATTGGTGAGTATTGAGCTTCTCCAATTCTGAATTACTTTGATGGGTGTCCATGAGGATGAGAGGACTAGGTGAAGAATAGGGAAAGTGATGGTGGGGAGATGTTTTTGGAAGCCTGTGGTATCCTGAAGAGAAGAAAGACTTGAAGTTGTTGAGGGTCCTTCTGAAGAACTTCTTGGTGTTGGAAATGGAGTTTCTTAGCAACATTGAGAATGACTGAATGAAACAATACTATTGTGAAGGATTGTGCTAGATGATCTGAGGGAAGATTTGATTATGCACAAGACAGAAAAGGAGCCATTGAAGCTTGTTTTAACATTTTCTGGGAAGGAAGAAGAATGGAAGAAACCCAATTGCATTTTGTTTTGTCATTTGGGTTCAATGAAAGACAAAGGGGACCCCACAAGGCCTCTCGAACTCCAACGTCCCAAACCCGGACTTCTGTCTCCCATTAAGCGTTTTAAAAATGAATAAATTTGCAAGCCTGGTTGATTTTACTTTAATGAAGGTGGGAGTCGGTGTGGTTGGTTGAATTGGACCTTTCTGAAGCATTGACGCACCATTTTCCTAATCAGTAGTCACATTGATGATTCATTTGCATAGCTTCGCAGTGCTAAGTCTACATATACAGCAGTACAGCACAGACAAATTTAAGTATAATTACCATTTATTGTCATATTATTTAAGGTAGGGAGTCATTTTTGCCCTGAAAGTATGCGTGAAGAGGTTGTAGATATTCAAAAAAAAAAATTTGCCTCAATATTACCCTAGAAATGTTAAAAAAAAGAGTGTAATATCACCTTTTTTTTCTGCTACTTATTTTTAACAAAAAGTATAACATTGCTCAGCTTTTAACACTTCCAGACGACGTTAAGCTTAAAAAACTTCTGTATACCGATGACACTTTCGTGGCGAATACTAAGACAAAAATAACCTTTCGTCAATATAAATTATATGGAAGTATCAGAAGCATTTAACATAAATGAAGAGCTTGAGTGGCATAATGTGATAGATGTTTTAATAACGGAGGAAATAAAAGGGTGTTGTTAAGGGTAATGAAAAGTAATGGAGAGGTACAGAAGAATGAGGAAGACAGTGATGGGGCAGCTAGCTAGATTTCACAGCTGGAATTCTGGCAGGAGCTGACTCTGACTCACCAGCTGTTGCGCCAAATCTGATAAGGATAGTTTCAGGGGAAAATATGCCACTTGAGACCTAATTTTTATTTTTATTTTTATTTTTTAATGAAATTCATCTGAAAATAATATAATTATGAATAGTGTTTTTTTTTGGGCCAAGTAAATTAGGAATAGTTAATCATTATAAAAGAGAGAAGTTGTGAAATTGCAAATTACGAGGGAAAAAAATTGGAAAACGAAAGCTTTCAGATTACCTTCATTGGAGATCTTCCAATCGTCCTCCGTCTCTATTATTAATTTTCATCTCCAGAAAAAAGTATTACTTCCAAGTATCTTATCATAAGAAATAAATATAATATTGAAATTGGTTGAATTTGTTCCGATTTAATTAAATTAGACTTATGATATAGAGAATACAGAATTAGAAATAAGAAACTACTTGTTTTTCTAACTCGGATTATTCTTAAATTATTTTGAACATAAGAATAATCTCTATCAGGTATCGGGTAGAAGCAGTTAAAACCCTCCTAATCACTAATGCTGCTATTATTTTTAAAATAAGATAATTCTGAGTAAATTTTGCAGTTGATGTTACTTTTAATTACTGTGTTCTCCTGAAGGCTGCAACTTTTTATAAATTATTATTCCACTCGGAAGAAGACAAAAACCATGTCAAATTTGGCGGACTTGGATTTATTGCTTGGGGGATCCACTCAAGAAAAATCCCCAAATTGGCCAAATCAATTTCAAATGCGATGCTTCATTTCTTAGCATCATCCAAAGTATCCATCCTTTGTAAAATTAAATTTTAATTAAAGCTGATACAGCCTGTTATCAGCTAATTAAATCTTAATTCATTCCAGACTATCCCTCGTTATTAACCAGTAACTTTATTTCACTCTACAATGCAAATTTTATCTTGATGAAATAAAACTTTCTAAACACTTGTTCAGTGGGAGAGAGGCCATTTTGAAATTAGGTCGGCTTAAACATCATTAGACACCAATCATTAAGGGTGAAAATAGACCAGGCTTTGCTTTTAACAAGTTAGAACTGTTTTGTAGCCTATCGATATGAGCGTGACTTGTGACCTGTTACAAGTTTATTATTTAGTCTAAGTCTAACCTGGCTTAAAACCTGTTAAAAAATCTATATTTTTAAAATTCAAATTACATGGTGATGCTTATAAAAAGAAGAAGCAAAGATTTAAAAAAAGGATACATAATAATTAATTTTTTAGTCTTGTCTTTTATTTAAATTTTAGTGTGATAAGTACTATTTTAAATCTCAATTACAATTTACAAGGATCTTATTCAAAACTGGTTGTAATTTTTTGTTAAAATTTAGAATAAGACTACATTTAAGTACAAAATGAAAATTAAAATCAAAACAAATAAATAAAGAGAAAAAACTATTAATTTTACAATGAATAAATAGGGTATCATAATTTAATTAACATAATACATAAGTTAACTAATTTATCATTCTAGGAACAAAATTTTTCTTTCCTATTTTATTTATATTTTTAAAATTTAAAGATCACATTATTTATTGATATTGTTATTTTAAATTATATTTTCATCTTCATTTGTCAACTAAACTTCAAAATCCAAGGAAATACTAAGCCATTAACTATATATTAAAATTAAAAAATAAATTAAAAGAGCACATTAACTATAGTACCATTAATTAATTTTCTCATAAATTAATATTATAAATTTATAACATACTCAGTCCAACCTAACAAGTTTAGTAGGCTTTTTAGAGAGCCTAATCCTAACCTATTAAATTAAACAAGTCTGAACATATTTCTTTTAAAAATAGACCAGGTCATAAGCCTATGATAAACCGCCTTACTTGTTTTCACCCTTACCAATCACACTGTAGGTTTCATCGTTTGGGTCATATCTGGAAATCAAGCCCCAAGAATTTAATTGGACAAAACTTTTTATTTTTCTTCTTCTTTTTAATAAAGTGCTACTTCTTTCGGCCTTCATTTTTTAATCACACCCGCGCATCTACATTGCAAAAACTAAAACATCAATACTATAATAATCCTTCAAAAATCATTTTTAGGTGTAATGAATTCCTAGAAGAAATTAAGCGTCAAATCTAATGAATGTTTAGCATATATAACAAATAAATGTTATTTCTATCCGCTTTTGTTGTCTTTCATTTTTTTTTTTCAGTTTCCATAGCGTCGTTTGTTTCCTTTGGTGTCTCTCCCTCTCATCCTAAATACAAAAAGTATTTTGGAGATTTGCTTCTTAATAATAAATGCAAGACTACACTCTACTACTCCAATGCTAGATATAAGTTCCTTGTAGGGAAAGTTTTGATCATAAATACAAGTTACTTGTAATAGATTTAATTTAATTTTTATTGAAAAGAGAGAAAGAAGGAGAAAATATAAGAATGATGTGTAAATGTATAAAAAGAATAAGGATAAAATTAGAAAATTTTGTTTATTTAATGCATTCCTTCATATATAAAGGTATTCCTCCGGTCTTAAATATGACCCTTATATTAGTATGTATATGGGTTTTATATTTAGGACCAGAAGAATATGTTACAAGTGATTTATAATAAAGACTAGAGTAATATTCTATTTTTCAAATTTATAATTTTTATCTCCCAAGCTATTCTTATTAATTGTACATGTGAAAGGTGTTTTCATTAATTTATGGAGTAGCTCAAATATAAATTATTAAAGAAGGTATTTAAGGAAAACTAACAAACATTTTGTATAAATAACTAATCAAACTAATTTTTTTTTAAATCTGTATAGCTATATAATTCTTGCGTTCAGAACTGGACAAGGTATAAACTCATTCCATGTACTTAATTGATGGGAATTTATCCTTTGCCCTCATATTAGTACTCTAAAACAAGAGCAGATGATTTTGTTATTAGTGGAGTATACTCCTTATTCCTCACTCAAAAAACAAAAGAAATTAAACCTGCATAAATATATCCTATCTTATCTTGGATGATGCATGCTGTTTGCTGCCATAAGAATCCAACATATATATATGTACAACAGATCATGGTTAAAAACTTAGAAAAATATACGGACATGAACATTCCAACCACCTTCCAGGTAAGTGCTTGGGAACTCGTATTATACAACAGACAAACAAACTCAATATACTAAATTCAATCATGTCTGATGGTAAGGACGCTGCCTTTTGTTTTGTCTTCACTCTGCTATTTCTACTGTTCTCCTCAGACCTCATCACCGTCTAATACTATTATTGTTGTTGTTTCATGAATCCCTGCTTCATCATACAACCTAACAGCTTGTTCTTCTCTACCTACCAATTTTATATGACAATGTATGTTTTTGTCTGTTTTCTGTGACATAGACAAGACTGTACCATATATGTATGCCATTCTTGTATTGTTTTCTTCTTCTCCTTCTCTTCCCTTAGATCCAATGTAATTTTAATTGTGGATTTTGTTCTCTGCTATCCTCCCATGGTTGCCATGCTTTGACCAAATTATTAATCATCTTCTTGTTGCTTTGCCAACACATTTGGATGTGTTCAATGGATCTTAATATACCGTCCGTATGATAAAAAAATATTTATGCAGATTTGGTCTGAAAGAATAATAGATTGGCCAACTTAATTTAATAATATAAATATATATAAACATTGTGAATAAAACCTACTTTGAATATTATTTATATTTATCATTAACATAATGTGTGGCCGCACGTTGGGCTTTGAAACCTAGAAATTCTATCATTCCATGGCTGAAACTGGCTATGATGGTTTTATGAAAACAGAGGAAGGGACATGAAGATATTTGGATCACATGTGAATCCACCTCAATGGTCACATTAGATAGTGAATGAGAATGGTTGATTACTCTTCGGACACTAATATATGTCACTCTTTGCACCAATAATAAAATATCATAATACTTTCCCTGATTCTTAATATAAAAGATGGTTTAATATTCAATTTGGTTTTAAATATAAGATTTCAATCCACTTTATATATAAGAGGACTAAAAGATTAAAATAGCTAAAATTTAAAGAAGTGGGTTGGATAAGTTAAACTTGAAAAACAGAAATAATGTAACTGAATCAAAATTATAAGAACTAAATGATTTTTTTAATAAAAATGATATAGAAAAAGAAGCAAATCGTTCCAAAAAAAAAAAACTCATCATCCCAAAAACACACTCAAAAATACTATAGTAACTATCAGCTAGTATGAAATATAACCTGACGATGCAAAGTATAGAAGTCACAGTAGGAACATTTGGAGTATTGCTTAATTTTTTTCCCATCCCTGCCCTTCATTAACTATGCTGATTACTTTGGCAATTGGCGGTCAAAATACATATGAAAAAGGAAATTAGAATCATTTAATTTAATTTGGGAGCATTATTGAGAAATAATTTTAATTTATGACGAGTTTAAGAAGTTCAACCACTTTTAAACTTTTAAGAAGTTCAACTATTCAAAATATAATTTAATATGCTTTCAATTGCTTAGGTGATACTAATAATCTAATATTATAGGCCCTGAGATCTATTTTGAAGGTGAAGTACCTAATGAATAATGATAACATGCTAATTACAGTGAAAAGCAAATCAAAACGCAGTCTTTTTTCTCAAGCGGACTTTGGAAAGAGCAATCTTTTCTTTTTATGGTTTCTATTCTTTTAGTGAATCCACAAACAAGAAAAAGGAGCGTTTAGTTTTTACTTCAACGAAGAAGACAGCTCCAGTTTTGCAACTTTTCTCCCTCAAAATTCAAATCTTTTTCGACTTTCAAGTCCAGTAAAATCAGGAAAATTAAAAAACAGAACACAAGAACTAGCAAGAGGAAATCTCAGGGGAAGAGAACCGGAGAAGTGACTTGAATTAAATAGAAAATGAGGTATGATACAAGGAAGCTAAGCTAAGCTAAGTCAGAAACTAAACTAATTTCCATAGAAACAAAGCACAATGAACTCAGAAAAGTTCTCTCTCTGCTTTCCATTCAAATTCTAAACCCAGTCACAGAACAGAGCATCATAAATCTCTGTGAATACTTCCACAATGATCTTGTGATGATGATGTGAATTCAGTGACAGAAAACACTGCAACAGATTCTCCAAATCCTTTGCAGCAAATATCTGTTTCTCCACTATCATTTCCACCATTGACGTCCTGAAGTCATTGTAAGGATCACTCGAACGTTTCACCACGGCGAAGCTATCCTTCACTTTCACCTGCAATGGCAGAACACCCATCTCAGAATTCCCCTTCTTAGAGCTGATCCGACTTCCGTCCTGCTTTCTCCGGCGAGACCGATGCCTCCGGCGAAACCGGCGAGACTGTGAGGAGTCAGACGAGGTGCTTTTAGAAGAGAAAAGAGTCTCCGTCTCGTCATCTTCGTCGTCGCTGCTATACCACCAATTCCCTCCAAAATCATCTGCTTCTTTCTTGCTATAACTGAACGGAATAGTCTCCTTGTCATTGATTTTCATCTGGGTATCCTTCTTCTTCTTCTTCGTCGTCGTCGTCTTCCTCCTCCTCTTCGTATCCTTCTTCTTTCTTGCTGATTCTTTCACTTTCTCGGCAGAATCAAACTCATTCTCGCAGCTACGAGAAGCAAGAAGACAAGACCTACCGTTGAGGTCGTCGCAGAGGGAATCAAAGCATGGAGTGTGAAGAGATTGTGAGGCTTTGGGTCTGAAGATGGAAGGAAAGGGACGAAGTCTGGGGGACATGGGCTCCATGAGATGTGAGGATGGTGGGTGGTAGTGTGGAGCTTTTTCCATGACATCGGAGAAGTTTCGGGTCCTGCAAGACCCGAATGAGGATCTGAACATGCGAGAGACTCGTATTTTGAGTCGGTTTTCCATTACAGTTCAGAGAGAGAGAAAGAGAGAGAGAGTGCTGTGAATCAAAGAAAGATGGGATTTTGAAGAAGAAACGCTGCTTGTGTTCTGAGGGGAAACGGGGGAAAAGAGAGGGATATTTAAATAAATGCATGACGAGGGAGGGAAGAAGCGAGGAAGACTCGAAATGTCAAATTAAATAATTAATATATTAATATATTATAGAAATAAATAAATAAATAACGTCATGCTGTTTTGTCGATCGTCGTCTTCTTTGTCCTCAATTACTGGTCGTCCAGCCATTGGATTAATTAACAAGAGTAAAAGACCCGCTTTTTCGGGACAGAAAAAAAAAGGAGTACAACTTTTAAAATTATATGTTTTCATAAAAAGTTAAATAGTAAATTTGTACCGAAAGTTTTTTGTCATGCGATTGGTGCAACGTTTTCCTAAAAATTTAACAAATGGTGCAATTTAAAATAATAAACAAAGAAATAAATATTTTGATTAAATATTGTCATACTTTACTTTGTCAATAAGTCATTTCATAATTTTTAATATCTTTGCATAATCTAATTATTAGAACAATCATATTAGTGGAACATATAATTAATTCAAAGTACTAGTGACATTTGAAGTTGTTTTTTCCCCCTCATCTTTGATCTAATAAAAAGAACTCAGAACCCCATTACATATATATAGAAGGGCAAATATGCAACCTCATACTTAAGTAAGACTTGCAGTGCTGAATGTAATTTGAATTTGATTTATTACTTTAAATGGCCTAAAATATTTTGTTATTATCAACAAATTTAAACAGCAATTAACTTGTCAACATTAAGAGATCTACTGTAATGAATATGATCGGGAAAAAGTAATTTTTTGTAAATAAAATGGTCCTCCCATGAATGGGCTGGCTTGTTCATTGTTAGTGATCAGTGAAGTTTTCCTCTCTCTCTCTCTCTCTACTATTTGACTTGCAAAACATGAAAGACGTTTCGAACTCCGAAGAGATCGAATCATGAAGATTAACCTTCTTTGAAAAACTAAAACTAATAATAATAATAATACAAAATTGATTCTTACACCCTACGTTAGGATAGTACTTCTTGGAAATAGACAGGTTGTAATTATTCATTCCCAAGGTAACATTTCGAATTTGCAATAAGGTGTTATTGAAAGAATCTGGAAGCGAGATATTACAGGAAGTAAAGCAAGCAGAAAGAGGTTAGGAAAAGAGTTTATTTCTATGGATTAATAATAAAGTTTAACATAAATATAAAATTAATTAATTAATAGCAAAAAAAGTGAGATGTGAAATAATCTACTAGTGATTGTTTTTATGTCGTAGCTAGTGATTACAAAAGTAACGAAGCATCAGTGTAGGTTTGGTCAGGGACATACGAACGAGGTGGCAGGGAACCAGAATCCTGAACCACCCTTTATTTATAATAACAACGTTAATAATAAAGCTATTGTTTGAAATTTAAAACCAAAGAGGAAGAAGAAGAACCCTACTTAATTAACAAACACATATACAATCAGCATAGCTTTTTTTTTTCCCCTTCACAAACACCAAATGAAATCCTTAATCACCTCAGTAATATATATGTCCCTTCCATGACTTGGGTTTTTTCATTTTGTTTTTTTAAAAGCTGAAATGACTTGGGTTTTTCAGATGTTTTCTTTTTGTGCTCACTAGTTCATGTATTTTTACATTACAAAAAAAATTGTGTAGTTATTTACACAGTATCAATATATCTCCTATTATCAGGTTAAATTTGAACAAGAAACTGTTTGAGTTTCAGCAAAAAATGGTCTAAAAGAGAACGTTATTTTAAGAGGGACGATACTTATTGGTAGGGGTGAGTATTCGGTTTTTCGGTTCGGTTATCGGTGATAACCGAACTAACCGAATAACCGAATAGAGTAAAATTTAAAAACCGAACCGAAACCGATTAACCGAACTAACCGAAACCGAATTAATTGAAAATTTCGGTTCGGTTAACCGATTAACCGAAATATATAAATATGAAAAATGATTTAAAATTAAAAATAATAATAAAACACAATTACAACTATTAATTAATAAATATTTCATGATTCAATGTGATTTATTATAATAATATTTGTTATAACCATATTTATTGAATATAAATATATTTAAAAAGTTCACATATACCCACATATATATTTATTATAATAATATTTATTACATATAAATATATGATATATTTATTTCGGTTATTCGGTTATAACCGAAATTTTTTTTCTAATAACCGAACCGAACACCGAAACCGAATTATTAAAAAAATAAAAACCGAATATATAACCGAAAACCGAAATAACCGAACCGAAAAACCAAAATTGAATTCGGTTCGGTTCGGTTCGGTTTTCGGTTATGGTTCGATTTTACTCACCCCTACTTATTAGTACCAAATTCAAAAGATTAATGCACCATTCAGGGTCAGATCTAAACAAGATTAATTCCCCATTCAAAAAGAATCATGTCGTACATTTACTTTGGTACATAAACAGACAATAGCTTTGGGAAAGCATATTGATTTATTTATTTTAGTACTTATGTATGTCTGCAGGTACTATGTATATATCCTTAAAGTTAAAGTGATTTTCAATAATTGTTTGTCTCTCTCCTCTCCAGGTTATAATAATAACAAAGACAAAAGAGTTTCTTAATAGAAAATCAGATTGCTTTGACCTTTGAGGGTAGGGTGTCCACATTTTCATGCAATTCATTCCTCTATTTGCATTACTACTCAGAGTCATATGCTTCAGCAAACTCAGTTATACGCCAAATGTTGCTTCTATATTTGAAATTAATGGATGAGGATGTGAACTTTCGCTTCTCTGTGGATCTAAGTTTAATTTGAGATTATGGTTTAAATTTAGTATGCCGGGAAAGATTAGAGTTAGAAGGAGGCATCTTGTCATCAATATGGTAATCTTATCAGAGACATATGTTAGCATTATTTTTCTCTCCTCTTTTTGTTTCTGCTAAATTTGGTGACTTTGCAGAACAGAACAGGGCTCTTCTGATGATGATGAGAATTCTTGAAAGACTCCGAAAATGTGAGCTCACATTCTTTGTTACATTCCATGAAGACAATCACTATAAGTGTGTGTGTGTGTGTGTGTGTGTATGCGCACATACAATAATGCTTCACGTACTTACACTTAGCTTGGAGCTTTCTATACATAATTTTGTGATCTGAATGATATATATATGGAGTTTTGAATAATGAAATCTGTGTTTTGCAGAAGCAGACAGTGGCATTGAACTAAATTATTAAAAAAAAAAAAAAGTCAATGGATGGATGTTGATGGTTCATAAAATAACACTTCAAGTTTGAATTTAAACGGCTCAAACGAAAAAGTATAAGCACTAGCACATTCACATATGCTATATATACAAATACTATTAGAAACGATATATGCTGCCAGGTAATAAAACAAAACCTAAATGCAGAAGATGTATGAAAAGAGTTAGGAGTAAACCCCACAAAATAAGGTGACTGCCACTTTTCATTAATGTCAAGCACTACCTTCATTTTCGGAATGCCAGTGGTCGCTTTCAAAATATGCTTCATAAAATGTACAGTCTTGTATACATTGTCCATATTGAGAAAATTAATCTTTTAATTCTTATAGTTTTAACTTAGCTGTAACTTAGTTTCTAAACTTTAATTCACCACAACTCAATTTTTAAACTTTAATTTGCATGTAACTCAATTCTTAAACTTTGATGTGATATAACTCAGTTATTATGATTTTAATCATCTACGTCGTTAATCCTTAAATTTCATGAAATATATAATTTTTTTTTTATCTTTTTTAAATATAGGGACAAACCATAGGGTTTGAGTTGCCTTTGGTTACAGCTCAAAGACTGAGTTATGATTAAGTCAAAATCATAAGGACTAAGTAGCACTAATTTAAAATTTAGAAATTGAATTATAACTAAATAAAAAACATAGGAATCAAAAGATTAATTTTTCCTTTTTTATTTGAATTTGATGGATGTGCATAAGTAGGCATCACCTAACAGTACACTTTCTAGGGCCTATTCCTATATTTTCCATAATTAAATTTCAAGCAACTGAATTTGAATTGAAACACAGTAACATAAGTGGTAGAGGGGTTTAAAATTGTGATGATAAAGCGGTAAGAAAGGATCTGAGGATTATAGGGAATACTGCCCTGTGAATTGAGAGCAGAGAAGCCATGTAAAAGGCTCAATGAAGGCTGCATGAGAGAAGCATCTTTGAGAAGCGGGAAGCTTCCAAGCTCATGAAGACAAATTAATAAATGCAGCAGACAAAGGCCTCAGCCTTCTGTACTCTCCCTGCTTCAAATGTGATGAAGAAGCTGTGCATGTGGCCAAAGGCCTCTTACTTTATTCATATTCATCTTCCTTGTAAGTGAGGGATGGCAAATTTGATCTTACTCGTAATCTTAAGGCTATTCCTTTAATACCTTGCAAGTAGGAGACAACGGCGTTGAACCAAAATGGGATGATGCTGCCGATTCTTCATAACTCATAACATATTTCAAAGTTTGAATTGAAATGCCTCAAAAAGTAAACCCTCTCAGCTTATCCTATCTATAGAAACCGTTGATCCTACAAATAGTCCAACAAATCTATATTTGGAAGCTACATATCCATACAAAGCCCAAAAAGAATTTTAAAAAAAAAGAGTAAAAGCCATCAGAATAATTTTTTTTAATTTAAAAAAAGAGTATTCCCTGCCTCTCTGCACTAGACACTAGTGCATTGCATTAATGTCAACACTCTACACATTTTCTTTTTCTTAATGTTTTATGGTTTCAATCAGAAATTGAACTGTCATTTCTTTTCCCAATGACTCCTACTTTTGGAAAGAAAATTAGAATAAAAAGAATATTAGGAGAAAAAAGAAGGTCAAAAATAGTAAATTTTTTAAATTGAAAATTTTCTTTATAGTGTTCTCTCCCATTTATTTTCCTCCCCTTTTTTTCTCCATCCAAACTAGACCTTAGAAAAATTACAGATAAATAAATTCAAGGTTAGACAAGATGCTTCTTTTCTTTCCTTCGTATCAAATCTGCATAATTACAAAAGGAGGATGGCAACCAAGTCCCCCAAAAAACAAAAATTACCCTCTGGACCCGGTTAACACAGAAGGCAAGAGGCACGAAAACCTTGAAAGCCCAACTACAATAATTCCACATCATTAAAATTACAATTAACAACCCTAAACAGCCCCCATTTCGGTTTCCCTGTGTTCATCAGCTTTGGGTTTTTTCTCAAACAATGTCTCCAATTCTTCCAAGCTCTTCCCTTTGGTCTCTGGTATGAACACATAAAAGAACAGTGTCCCCACCACCATTATCCCACACAACACGAAGAACATTCCGGCGAACGTTATCTTCTTTGATATCGTCAAGAACGTCATCGACACCACGCCGGAGACGAGCCTGTTCACAGATATCGCCAAGCTTGAACCTTGGGCCCTCATCCTTGTCGGAAATATTTCCGACGAGTATACCCACGTTATGGGCCCAAGCCCAATTGAAAAGAATGACACGTCAGCACACACTGCCACCACACACAGGATGATGGCCCAAAGTGGCTTCCTGACTGATTTCTGTAGAAACAATGAGCCCACTCCGAGCCCAGCTAGAGAGATGGACATACCCGTTGAGCCCAATAACAATAGGGGTCGCCTTCCAAACTTGTCTAGGTACAGAGCAGAGAGCAGAACGAATGAAGTTTTGGCTAAGCCCATGATCACGTTCACGCCGAAGAGTTGTTTCTTGTTGTGGATCCCGGCGGCTCTGAACACTTCCGGGCAATAGTACACAACGGCGTCGTTTCCGGAGGCTTGCATGAAGAAGTTCATTCCGATGGCAGTGACCAGCATGCGACGGACTGCTGGTGAGGGTCTCAGCAATAGCTCCTTCCAGACACCTTCCCCGCGGAAATCCCCTTCGCCGCCGGTGACCATTGCCGCCGCTGTGGTAATTTCCTGGAGTCTTTGTTCCGCTTCCTCCGGCGACGATGAGGTTTTCAGGAGGACCTTTTTTGCCCGGGCGACCTTCCCTTTCATGGCGAGCCAACGAGGGGATTCCGGCATGGCTATGACGCCGAAAGCGATGGCAATTGCGGGCGCGGCGGCGAGGCCGAGCATGAGCCTCCAGCCCAGGTGTAACGGAAGACTGGCGAGGCAGTAGTTAATTATGTAGCCGAGCAGGATGCCGAAAGTGATGAAGACTTCGGGAAGGGAGGTGAGGAGGCCGCGGCTCATGGCCGGAGAGAGCTCGGCGGTGTAGAGAGGGGCAATCATGAGGGCACAGCCGACGCCAATTCCGGCGACCATCCGACCGACCAAGAGAACCCAAAAATTGGGCGCGAGACCCATCAAAACGGCACCTAAAAAAAACGTGAATGCGGCAAACACAATGGTGTATCGGCGGCCAATCCAATCGGACATTTTTCCAGAAGCAAGCGATCCAAACAGAGAGAACACATTCAAAACACCCACCAGGATTTCTTGTTTTGAAGAAGAGATCCCCATGTCCTCCTTAATCAAAACCGAAGCACCGCTCATAGCCCCAATATCTGCAGGAATTCACACACACAATCACGCATAAATCACAAATGCCACATGAATCGAATTCAATTCAACCTTTCGAAACATAGAATCAAACATACCATATCCAAGGAGAACGGAAGTGACGGAGGCAAGAAGAGCACACAGAATAGTGAATCCATTGAGGCGAGGTGCGGGTTTCGTCTGATGATCGCCATTGTTATCATCCATTTTCTCTGTTCTGGGAAAATCAGAGTGAAAATCAAAGGAAGAAACAAAAAACGACGAAATTCGATCGAGGAGGGGGTTAAAGAGGGAGCAGGTGATTCATGAGAGCAACGAGTGTGGAGTTAAAAGAGAGAAGAAGAAGGAGAAAGAAGAAGAAAAATGGTAATAAACGGATAATGCAAAATCTCGGCTTGGTTTGGGAGGTAACTACGATTACTCTCTGCAAAACTAGGCGTGCAGTGTGGATGTTATGGACGTTATTGCATTTACACTTTTGCCCCTGGTTTATCCACCACTTTTCTATTTTTTCCCTTCGCTTCTGGCGGATCACAGGAATAAGAAGATCAGAGTCTAAACTCTCGTCAGATCTTCTACAAATTTGCCGATCATTTCAAATACCTTATCCTCTTTATCTAATTCAGCTTGCTCATGTTGTTTGCTTCGCAATATTGTGGATTCTTTTTTGTAAAAGAAAAAAAAAAAGAATATAGCCAGCAATTTTTTAACCTAATGGGTTAAATCCCGCTAATAATCTTAAACTGTTAATGTTAACGTCTCTTCTTTTAATAATAATGTTAATGTTATTCTAGTCCTATTCATAAAGTAGAGAGAATAATTTTTTTTTCCTAACTATAGTATGTCATTCATTTTTATTACAAGTTTCTACTTTTGTCACTCATTAAATGTTTATGTATGTTATTTAACTTTTAAAGCACATGCATTTAATAGGATCAAAGTTAGAAATATAATCCCTTCAGTTTTTATTATAAGTTTTAAATAACTAATTCACGGATAACGAACTGTTAGTTAAAATTAGTTAAAAACAATAAATAGGTTAGAAAGATAATTTTGTTTCTAAATATGTCCTTATAATAAATAAGAAAAATGATGAAAGAGAATGTGTGGGAAAATATGATAAAAGAGAGTATAATGAAGGAAAGACAATAAATAATTAAGGAAAAAATAGAAAAAATACATTAAATGTTAAGACAAATCTCAAATTGAAACTTATAAAATGGACAATATCTTTTCTTAAATTTAAAACTTATAAATAAGATTGGAGTGGTACTAAATTTTTAGACAGAGTTATTGAATTTTGAAGTTTTTTATTGATTGGGATGGAACATGTGCTAAAAAGTGACTAATCATAAGTAGGGAAAGAAGGAACAAAATATTATATTAATTTTATGGGTTTCGATTGTCACCACTAAAATCAAAACATTTCTCTCATTTCGATTTATGCCTATTTGCCACCCAGCAAGCAAAAAGGCTATAGATTGATTAGAGTAATATTTTTAACCCCTTATATAAAAATATGAAATTAAAAAAACCCGAAAAAAAATACATGAATGGATATTGGATAATGAATAAATCATACCCAAAAATAGGAAAAACATGAAGGGTGATTTTCTCTCGACAATCATTTTTATCCATTTAGTTTATATTGTGATTTGAATTGAGTAACAGATAGTATAAGACCCATCTCAATTATCCATTTGTAATTCACAATTAATAAATCCCAGTGATTGATTGCTTTAATGTAAATGTGTTTTATAAAAAAAATATTTTAAAGTAATATATACTTAGTTGGCACAAAAATTAATATACACTACCTCTTATCCTAAATATAAAATCTATTTTATAGTGTAAATTATACTATAAAATGAGTCTTATATTTTGAACGGGAGGAGTACTTAATTTTCCTACTATCATTTTCAACGTAACTCTCTAGAAATATTTATGTCCTTTTTCATTTTTTCTAGTGAGGTGTCATTTTAATTTTTCAGTCGCAATAATTAAATGAGTGCTATTCAAATCTCAAAGAGACAAGGGATGAACTATGATTCTAGTTGTCCTCTTAATAAATAAAAACTGACCAGTAATACATTTTCTCGTGGATTCTTGGCGACAGCCTGCCAGAATTAGGAGCGGGGTATCAAAGTCAAAGTACTACATGTATTTACAGAGCATAGAGAGCATTTTCCCCCTCTCAATATAGGTCAGCCCGTTAACTTTATTATATCAATCTAAAATTTCGTTCCTAATTTATTACTTCTCCATTTTTTTAATATAAACTTAATTATTAAATTAATTTTAGTTCTAAATATAAGAGTCATTTTTCATATTTATCAATTTTTTCTAAATTACCCCTATGGATACTCGCTCAATCATAATCAAGTAGAAGAAGAGGGGGTATTAAGAAAGATAATTATGGTATTTTAGGAAAAACATGTCATATTTTGTTATAATTAACTAACTTATCTAATTTTTTAATCTAATCAAATTAGTTAAACAAGTCTTATATTAAAAACCGAAGAAATATTATGTATATGGTTTTATTCTTAGAAAATGTACATATTAAATGGGATAAAGTTATAAAGTTGTTAAATTTTAGGATATAATTAATTAGGTTTGAAGTATTTCTTTCTAGTTAAACATGTTGAAAACTAACTTATAAATAAAACTAGAGGATTACCATATAGAGTACTACCTCCAATGTTTAATATTACCTCCGGTCCTAATTATAAAATTTTATTTGTAAACTACAAACAAAATTTTATAATTAGAACCAAAAGTAGTATAAAACATAGTGGACTAATTTGAAGAGGCTAAGAAAACTAATAAATTATTTAATTATACGATATGTTATATGATTTTTCTAAAATACTTATGTGTATTATTAAATTATATATCAGTTTAGTTTATAAGTTAGGCAAATTAGTAAAAAATAAATAAATAAAAATACTTTAAAAAGTAATTTATTTATTTTTTTAACTTTTTCAAACTGGATTTTATGTTAATGACATGATGTAGTATTAAATAAGGGTAAAAGTCAAAAGTGATTAAGTTTTAAGATTGTGCTTATGAGTTTCAAGGCTTCTCTTGATTTCAACTAAACATATTATACATGCTTTAAAAATAGGATTAGAAGACTGTAGAACAGTACCATCCTGTGCCCTTTTTATAAGAATCATTTTATCAGATCACATAGATTAAAGTGTTAATTATAATTGATTAAAGAGAATAAATATGTAAAAATTATAAATTTTTTCCCCAAAAATACCCTTATACTTATTTTTAGGGTAAAGGCAGTACTATAAAAGAGAGAATAAAGAAATAAATTAATAATGCTTTAGAAAATGAGATAATAAATATATTAAATATTAAAATAGGTAATTCATAAGGACAAAATAGGAAACTAGCTAAGAAAATTTGAAACATCTTGCAAATATTTTATACAAATAGATGTTTCAATTACTCCCTTGGATGAGTAAGTTAAGATTAGATTTAGTCCTAATATAATATTTTAATTCAATTTATTTCTTATATTTATTATTTTTTAAAATTAATTTACTTAATGTATAAATTGATATATAATCTAATATTATATTGGATATTTTAAAGAGGTAAACTGGCAATGTAATATTTGTTGTAATTGACTAATTCATTTGAATTTTTTAATGTATTATAAGTGCTATTATGTTAAACGCCAGATACAAAAAATAATAAGGATTGCATCAATTATCATCAATATAATTACTTAGAAACAAGAATTTATGTTATTTTACTGATAATTCAATTGCAGTTTCGTTTAGAAAACCCAGAGATTATGTGAATTTGCGTGGTTAAATAAATAAATTTGACCAGTAATTATGAATTGTGAATCATCATTTGTGTGATGGTAAGCACAAGCAGATTTGAAGTTGAACTTAAATTAAAAAAATAAAAAATAAAAAAGAGTCAAGTGGCAAAGCAATCAAATTTCACATCAAAATGTCAATAAATAAGAGTTTGTCGCATTTACCAACTCAATTATTGAGAGGAAAAATCAAAGGCAGTCCATTAATAATTGTATGTTGGGGTCATTTTCTGGTTCCACAAACACAGCACTTTGTTTTTATGCATGCTTCTGTTATAGTACCACATTATTATTCAGCTTTCCTCATGCAACTTTCTATCCTCAATGTAGTAGGACCATGTAGTCCTTACTCATATTTGTAAGTTTATAAGTTGTAACACATTTTTCGCATGCTAAGTAATACTATCTCCTGTACTTAATATAAGATCTTGTTTAACTTTTATTTTGGTCCTAAATATAAGATCTCAATTCATTTTATCTCTCATATTTATATACTTTTTTCCAAGACAGTTCTTCTAATAATAGTAGTTCCAACAAATATACTTAATTAGTAAGGATATTTTAGGAAAGACAACACCTATTTATTACAAATAACTAACTTAACTTATTTTTTTTTAATATTTTCAAATTAGCCAATCAGCTCTTATAATTAGTATCGAAGGTAGTACATTAAATTGGCCAGATTTTTCAATCTTATCCTTATTAAATTTTTCTTTTAATATTTACCGATCATTCTCACATTTCTCTCTTCTTTCTCTCTCTTCAATAAGAATTAAATAAAGGCAAATTTAGAAAACAGAAATTAAATATACTGTAAGAGATTTACATTTAAAACTGAAACTTTTTTTCCAATAAGTGACTTATATTTAAAACCAAAATTTTTCTAAACAAATGACTTCAGTCCAAAGTGGTATATTACACATCAACGTCTTCAACATATTACCCTCATTAATTTCCTTCTCATTTAAGACTTAATTATTAGAAATTCCACTTAGAAATTAGGACCATTTTTCTTCTTTTTTGGCAGAGACTATATATGGACCATATTCATCATCACTCATCCGAGTTTGCTTTGTTTCTTTGCCTTTGTATTCTTTTTGCTTTTGTTTTTCCCAAAAGCTTACTGGGCCATTCAAACAAGCACTGTATATGGTAACTGGATTCTTAGTTGGATTGATTGAGAGCTCCCGAAACAGACCTTTTTGTGCATTCTGGCTATCAGTCTGTCACTGCGTCTGCATCATTTTCTTTACTTTATTCAGAGTTTGTGTTTGATTTTATGTTTGAAAATTGAAAAAATCTATAAAAAGAAACTTTAAAATTTTAAAATTCCAAATCAGAAATGACTATTAAAATATGTTGTTATTTGCTTTTTAAATATTATCTATTGTTGTTAAAGTATAATAAACAAGACTGATTTGAAATTTAAAGGTTTTTTTTTTGAATTCTCCCTTGAAAATGACGCTATTTACAATTTTGATTATATGTATATAATGTTCAGCTTCGATCCTCTAACTTTACATTTTTTAATATAAATGATTAATTTTCCAATTGATAGTTCGGAGACTTTTTTTATTATTTTCTTGGAATAAAATTGTAAGTTTGATTAAAAAGCATAAAATCTGGATTATAGAAATCAGATTATAAGCTTAACGCCTAACTCCTTTTGAAAATAGTGGTATTAGCATATTGGACTTTATTTAGTTAGTTTCAGTTTTAAAACAAAACTGGTCAACTTTGAAAATAATATATTGTATTAATTACTCCCTCCTATTATTTTTATAAACTTCAATTCTTTTAAAGAAGTCGTACAGAAAAAAAAAACTCATTTCATCCTATTTATAAGTCTTTTTCAATATATTTGACTAAAATAAAGAAAAATTTTAAACCCTATTAATTTTGTATTAAAATTTAACAACTCCAACCTCATCCCATTTAACATATAAACTTTTCAAGAAAATAATGATTTAATCTACATAATAATAAATAAAAGATAAAATATTATATTTATGTTACAAATTTAATAATGTGATTTATAAATAGGTAAAAAAAAAAAGTTTCTCCTTATGCATTATAAGTAGAACCAAAAAGAAGTTTGCATAGAACTAGGTTCTTTATACTTATGCGTCCATCAAGCTTGTGTGTTGAGAAAGCTGATTAGTGTAAGAATTAGCTTGTAGTAAGCATTAATTAGCTTTCATGTTAGATACACTTCGGTCTTTATTAAGTTGCTTGTAAAAAAATTATTTTTTAATTTTATTCTTATTTAATTTTTATTCGAAAGATAAAAAATGGAAATAGGTGTGAGAATGATTTGTAATTGTAAATATTGAGAGAAAAATTAATAAAAGTAAATTTAAAAAATTTATTAATTAAATACATTTATTGATACTTAAAAATACTCCTCTGATCCTATTTATAGGATAGAAAAATATATTTTTTGGTCCTATTTATAAGGTAATGAGAGATTTTTTTTGTATGAATATACAATTTTACCTCTCATTTATTATTATATTGACTTTATTTATATGAAGTATAATGTATATTAAATATGGATAAAGTTAGGAAGTTGTTAAATTTTAAATGAGAGTCAATAAAATTTAAGTTTTTTTTTAGTTTGTATAAAACATACTGAAAGTGTCTTATAAATAGGATGAAACCAGACGAGTAAGTTATAAGAACTCATAATAAAGATCGGAGTAATTTACAATGAGTATTAATGATGGATGCTGATATTGATATGTGATACGTTTTTCATTTGGTTAGAGCAGAGGCAGCATGAGGAGGAGGGAAGGTGATTGGAATGTATTGGAGGAAGGTAACGGCGGATGATTGACTCCGCAGTTATGCAGTATTTTTTTTCTTTTTTTTGACGGATCCGCAGTTATGCAGTTAGCTCTTGACTCTTGACTAAAGGGGTGTTTGGCATTCTCAAAACCGCAGTTTCAGAAGCACTTTTTCGCAAAACGAGATAACCTCCTCCACATATTTGTTTCGTAATTCGTAAAAACACTTCTGAAATTATGATTTGGTTTCTATCCAAACACCCCTAAATAGTCAATGTCATTGAAAGCCGTGACACATGCATCGGAAATCCCCCCAACTCTGAAATTATAATTATTCCCCTCGAATTCGCTAGGATTATTATTATTATAAGAACTACCTTAGAAAAAAATAAATAAATACGAGAGATAAAATAGATTAAAATATTATATTTAGAATAAAAATAAAAATCAAACGAGTTCTTATATTAAGCGTTATAAGTAATAGTTACTTTCTGCGTTACCAAGTGTGTTATTCTGAGCTTAACAGCCCGTGTTCTTTATTTCCACTGGGACCATAGGAACTCAGGAAGCTCCAAAGAAGAAAGAAGCTTCGGCAATATCTTAAATTTAGTACTAAAATAAGGATCGTTCATGTTCTTGTCAACTGTTAACCAGAGGCCATGAATGATTTCTACTGCAATTTGATTCCTCTCACCAACTACAACAGATTTCTTGGCTGCATCTGCTCTCGCCTTTGTTCTTGATTCAAGTCATTCAACCCACTGCTCAAATATACTATTCAGAGATAAAAAAATCTCGCCAAGAGAATAACTCTAAGCTAGAACAGCTTCAAATTTCTGGGAAATAGAAGAACAGAGGAGGGGGGAAAAAAACTAACACATGCTCCCTCGCGCTCGAGAGGCCCAAATATAGACATCACAGTCTTCTCTCTCTCTCTCTGTGTCAAACTTCACACACTCGTAACTTGGGCTTGGCCCATTACAGGTGGGTACAATAGTACGGGTCCATCAATCATCAACTTTCTGGACAACATTTTCACAGCAATATTATATAACCATATGCCAATATTGAGTCTAGGAAAAATAGCTAATTACTCACACGAATCAAAGTAGCTATATTCCGGTCAAATAAAAAAAAAAGTAGCTATATTACCTCCAATAGGAAGATACTCACTTCTAGCGAATACACACACACACACACAATCACGTGCTTAAGCATGCATGACCTTGGTCCGTGGCCAGAGAGAATTTAGAAGGAGAGAAGCGAAAATCACAGTTCACGCCCACATGCAAGTTCATCCACTGGGTGGGCTCGAGAGTAACCTCCAAGTCGCGTCAGAAAATGTCCAGTAATACATTCCTTTACACCCACTCTAAGCCTCTAACCATATATTAATTACAAATTACTTGCGTTAGTAATCTACACAACTATATAGCAACTTGCAGCTAACTGATATTAGTGTCCTACTGGTGAAAGTTTTTTCACTTTCACTTGTACACTCACGGGTTCCATTCAGTAGTCACACGCAGCAACAACAGTATATTGCAACTTGTAACCCTCATATCAATGCATAAATTGGAACACTGTAACAGATAAGATGGAGTGGGTTATTCAAGTCTGTCCAAGAAAAATTTTCATATTTACACTGGCGGGCCAGAAGATTTGTTCTTTAAGTTATTATGAACACTTATAGTTGAACAATTGTATCATTATCAGCTAAACATTACGCAAAATACTCAAGAAGTTCTGTGCCAATTTGTGAGACCCAATCAACAGAAGTACGAAAGAAGAGTTCCCAAAACAAAAGATCCAATGCCAGGACTGATGAAAATATGAGCCATGCCAGTGTTTGATAGCGGTTCCATGGCCAACCTGAGACTTGAGCCATTGTCTTGAGAAATGGAAATGAACTTGTATTTAGATTCCTTTTCTTTATGGACCACGCCGTAATCCACTGCACACGACCCGGGTCTAGGTCGAATTGCTCCCTTAATCTCCTCCCCAGATCAGGCATGTGACCACCCCCATAGAGTATTGCAATCCTATTGTGTCCCTCCTGAATTGCCTTTCTCAGGGAGTCTACTGCGGCTTTATTCCTCTCACCAATTATAACAGATTTCTCCTCTACATCTGCTGTCACCTCTGTTAACCTTCACAACAATATTTTTGGCATCAATGACCAAAAAGATAAAGGAAGATTGAGGTATGAATCAGAAGCAAATGATGGCATATATACTCACTCAGTTGCTAGCCTCTTTGCAAGGAAGAACTTAATTGCAGCACCAAAATCAAGGCTTGACAACGCCTCTATTTCAGGATACGCTGATGCTTGACTTCCGGCATCTGCACAGACGCTTCCAATGATAAAAAGGCCAACGAGAGGCATAGGAAGTACGCGAGAAGCCCATAAAAGCTTGGACCTCCATGAACCAAGATCTTCTGGAACAGAAGAAGCCGGCTGCAACATTGCCTTTGTGGATCTAAGAGTCATATCTCTTGCAAAAGAAAAGAAGCTTTCACCTTTTTCAAGCTGAAACAAAAGGACATATTTTTATTATTTGAACAATGGAAGAGAATAGAGTGCGAGTGGCAAATTTTCGGGGAATGCAAAAGGAACATAAAGATTGACAGATTGTTCAAGACAGATTTCACACCCATTGCTAGCTAAAAATAAGTTCATCCCTCCTTTAGATAAGAAAACTCAGGAACCAAAATAGTGAGAGCAATATATGCAATCCCCAAGCACTGTATTAAGAGTAGGCTCCACTATGTAAGTCAGAAAAATGAAGGGCCCAACCTGGAGCAATTTGAAGGTCTCATAGTCAAGATCTGCATGGTACCAATTTCAGCTTCGTAACTCAGAGAGTCTAATTGGAAGTCAAGCATGAGAATTTGAGCCATCCATCGCTGGATGCATCCCAAGATGTTTATACCCTTAGCGCCGGAGCCTCTCACCCTTGCTTTAGGGATAGTGTTTCTTCTACTTTCTATACTTTCCCTGCTAGCTACCATTTCATAAAGTACGCAATCATAGGATTCAAGTAAATTTTGGAGGGCTGTAAAATACCTGTTTGAAGAAATCAGGAGCACCAAAATTAATTATTTCTCAAGATAGAACATAGATTAAGTCGGAGCAACTAAAAATACTAGTGACTCTTGATAAATAAATTAAAAACAGTCAAAGACAAAGAAACCAATTCTGTCACCCCCAAAAAAAAAAAAAAAAAAGAAATCAATTCTATCAATACTTCGTTAGTGCAAAGGAATTCGCCTCTTTATCTTTAAAGATACTCTTTAGTCATTTATGGCAACTGGATGTCAAATGATGGAATTAATTTGGAAGAAGTGATAATTTTGTTTACCCAACTCATTATGAGTTACCTACCACATTTTGTAGTCAGACAGTAGAGGTATCTTTAAAAATCAAGCTAATACGATGTGCATAGTAGACCTATGATTGACATGAGTAATGTCACACTAACTCCTAATGTTAGACTGCATTTAGATAATGATAAATCTAAATTCCTCCTCACACATGAACCTTCTAAAGCGAAATTTTTTGTGTGACATTGTTTATCTCATCACTATTTGCCAGGGATAAATAAGAGAAGCCTTCATTTGCCGAAACCTCAACATCTACCATCCTTTATCAGCAACAGGACTCCATAACTTTCCATTATTCTTTTAGATTACAAATGTCATATGCACTTCATTTTTCTATGTCAACTACTAATCCGACAATCCCACAAGGATAAGCTGCTTTCAGAACTAAAAAACAAAAAATTGGGAAGCTAGACAGACTTACTCCTTATCTGCGATGTGAATTGTTGAAACTAAATCAACCTACACCACCAGATAGTGCAAAAGATAATACACAATAAATCAGTTCATTCAAAAAAGAAAAAGAAACGAAAAAACCATCGTTGAGCAATGGAAAAGTCTTAGTTCGCACCTGAAAAAAAGGGTACAATAGAGACCATGGGAATTTCTTCCTGTAGCTCACTATTGCCGTCTGCAACTCTCCACTCCCTCCATCGATTCCTCGCTTGAATCTCAGGAAATCCGCCATGGAGGCGTTTTGCCAGAACTTATCCGCAGACTCATCTTCTACAACTTGTTTGGAAGAAGAAGCTCTGACAATTAAGGAAAACGGAAGAGAAGTGTAGAGTGAAGAGAACTGAAACGGGGGTCTAGTAAATTTAAGGCCTCGTCTAGAGGAATGGACGGTTCTGATTCTAATGGAAGTGGAAGTAGAAGGGGAATCGAGATTGGAAATCGAAGGAAACGAAGATGAAGAAGGGATTACAGATAAAGAAGTAAGCACCATTCTTCTTCTCTCCCAAAGGTAAGAGAAGGAGGCGTTCGGATAGCCAGAAAAATTGGAACTTTTTTCGGTCCTCGAAGATCCTTTCCCTCGTAAATTACTTTAATTACGGTTAACTGTCGATTTGTTTGGTTGGGTTCCTTACGCACTCTTCTTGCTGCCTATGTCATAGAAAACAAATCTTGTAGGTCTTAACAACTTTAGGCTCGTACGCAATGTCCCGGTTCTTCCAATAATTAGGGACCAGAAGATGATTGTTCTTCCAGATTCCTGCTCCACTAAACTACATAGAATTCATCGGGGAACTATTTTATAACAACATCAATTTTAAGCATGTTTGTTTTCGTTACAAACTTGTCTCATTTTTAATTCTTATTTTTTAGGAATTTTTAAAATAGAAGTTAATACTTATATTTCAACCACATCCTCAGCCCTCAACAATGAATTTTTTTTTTAAATACATAAATAATTTAAAGTAGATATTTTCTTGCTTTATATATTAGCGTCCTCGTTTCGTATCTCCAAGTTTGACCCCAACCATTTTCTTCATTTCTTTTCTACAAATTAGATTCCAACTAAAATTTTCGTGCTTTCCCATCTTATCACTTCTTCTCACATACTCTTCACAATTAACTAGATTGTAGGTTCATATTTCCAAAAGTATAAATATACATCGTAACATAGAAAATTATAATACATTAATTATTAGTTAATATTATACTACCTCCAATCGTTGATATAAGAACTAATAGATTAATTTGAATAGATTAAAAAAATTAATTAAGTTAATTATTTGAAATAAATAAATATTATCTTTCCTAAAATATATGTAATCATGTGTATTAACTAGAATTATCATTTGATAAAATACACATTCAACTACTAAAAAGATTATCTTGAAAGAAAAAATATAAAAGACAAAGTAGATTAAGATTTTATATTTATAATCAAAATAAAAATTAAACTAACTTTATATTAACGATTAGAAGTGGTAATACAATAAAATAACAAAGAAGCATACATATAAATTAAAATTAAACCAGGCATGACGGGGGAAATTACCCTTCGCCAAGATAAAGAAAATGTTGAATTTTCCGAGTAAGCACAAACATCAAGAGATTTATTGCTCACTTGAGAAAAATAAATCAGTTACAAAGAATACAATGGATGATGCAAATAAAGCAAAGGGCACAATAAGCCCAGCCTATATATACTACAACATAATCAATTACAAAACTAAAGATACAAAAGAATTTCCACAATAATCGGCAGCATCCAACTGTATGAATGGATATGTATGCTGAAATATTCCTCTTCAAAATATTATCAGATTTCAGAATATGTCGCTTACTGTGATAATATGCAAAGTCCAGCTTCTAAATCTACCAGTGTGATGGTAAGAAGTTCTTCTGTATCTATACAATCAAAGCTAAGCCTGAGATCCAAATTTTCCTAGCATTAACAACATAGTGTCCACCAAACCCCCATTCATTTCCTCGCGTTGCTTTTCTGTTGTTTCCCTTTCTATCAATGCTGATACAGCTTCTACACTGCAAGAGTTATGCAGCTTGAATCCATACAGCAAGCTTTCTGCTGCTTGATTTCTCATCTTGATGTGGAGGATTTCCGCTAGTTCGGCCGAATTGAAGTCGTTAAAATGGAAGAACTTGGTCACCCGCCTGCAGAAACCTTCATTTGAAGCGATCACTCGCTTCATTGGTTCACTGTATCCTGCAAAGATAACCACGATTTTTCCAGAGTCCATGACAGACATAATCTCCTCTAAGGCTTCCAATCCATAGTCCTTATCATCTGCCTTCTGCATTGGTATCAATCTATAGGCTTCATCCACAAATAGGATTCCCCCTTCTGCTTCTTTTATCTGTATAAAATTGGGCGATGCATGGTGGTCAGGTTTGATTTCTAAAAGAAGTATGCAATTAAGGATTTCAAAGCCAGTACCATACCTTCCTCCTGGTCTTTGGACCGGTATGACCAACAAACTCTCCAACCAAATCAGTTCGTTGTACCTCAGTCACTTTATCAGTTGGTAGAATTCCGACCATATGGAGTAATTTACCAAGGATCCGAGCTACCATTGTTTTACCTATTGAATATAACAATCAACTTCAATGACTAGAGGAAACAGTACAAAGAAAAATGAAATATAACCGAGTAAGTGCACAATGAGAAGGCAGCCAAGATTGATACAGCATTATTTCCATTATATATACGGTTAGATCATTGAAGAATGAAATCAATCTAAAATGTCATGCACTCACATGCACTGAAATCAATCACCAACAGTTAAAAAAACAATTAAAAAGAGAAGTACTAGGTTGTCGAGCTGTTTTTAGCTTCCAAACATGGAATTGATGAGAAAGGGCTACAATGGCATAATATCATGGGCTAAAAGAGAAAACAAGGATATATATAACTTCTGAGTAAGATATCTTTCCAACACAGGTTACATGTGAAAAAGTACATCTCAGAAAAATCTATAATGAATAACCTGTTCCAGGATTTCCAAGGAAGGCCATATGTGGGGGTCTTCTGGGGCCAACTTGCAGACCAAGCGCTCTACGTCTCTCATCCAAAAGCATCCCCTTTGCCCACTTTCTCAATTGTACTTTTAAATCATGTAGCCCCACAACATTTGCAATTTCATTTTCAAGCTCATCCATTTTAACTTTGGATTCACCGCATGCTTCAATAGCCCGTCTCCTTCTCTGTTCTTCAAGATGCTGCTGTAAAAGTCCCCTAAGTTTCTTACTTTCAGGGCCTTGAGAAAGGTGATTTAAAGGAGTCATCCCCTCCTGCAATTCATAGCTTTGAGAATCAATCAAAACCTTTCAAAAAGATGAAAATATAACTTTGAAACATCAATGCACATTTACTACATTGTCCTTGGCACTGCAATCAGCATTGTACTCAAGCAAGGTTTTCACAGTTAAGCACTCTTCAGCCCGTAGAGAGTACCAGACGGCAAGATGTAGAGGCGTCATACCGTTCTGCAAGAGCACACACAGGGGGGAAAAAAAGAGTCAGATAGAACATTTAAACAATTCATTTATTGCTTTTGACCTGGAGCAGGGTTAAGCTTTGCACAGAATTCCAAGAAAAAAGGAACAGAAGAAAGACGAAAAAAGGATATGGCAGCAGGCAAGCAGCTCAAAACCATGGCATGGCCTGGGTGGCTTAGGAATCATGTTTCTACAGTAATATCGTGTGTGCGTGTTGGGGGGGGGGGTATTAAATAAGAGAGGTGACAAGAAAATTCACATTTGCTTTAGCTTCAATAAAAGCACCATGAGCGAGAAGTAACTTCGTCGCTTCATTGCATCCATTCTTTGCTGCCATGTGCAATGGTGTCTCTCCATACTACAAAAACAATGCAGAAAAACTTCTTAGGAGAACATTCACTTATACTCAAGACCATAAAGCTTGACATTTAAACAAGAAATTTAAGAAAAATTATTATCCGGTTCCTACCATATTCTTGGCCTCCAACTCAACTTTATCAGGTCCTTGCCAATTGAGAAGAAATTTAACTACATCAGTCCTATTGTGGCCAGCAGAAACATGAAGTGGAGTCTGAGCCATCTGCATCAAAGATAGGTTGGATCCTCAGACATGAACTAGGAAGACGACAGGAGTGGACATATGGAATCCAATAAAGTGAAGACCATATAGCCAAGCGATATAGTTCAATCTCACAAGTCAAGCATCGGGCTCTTTAAAATTTTATTACACGAAGATTCATAATTGTAAGTTAAGGAATGATAGACAGTTCAGTGAATAAATTTAAAAAAGCTCCGCACCGGAAACAGCTGACTCAGCTTTGATCAAGATGTCTTGCCCCAAGTGGCTTGCAATCAACATCATCGATGTTGATAGCATATTCAACGCGCAAAGCATTATATTCATCTCACATTTTCCTTTTGATTCTTAAACTTGCTGGCGAATTTTAATAATGCCAACCCTACGCTCAGAAATCATAACCAAGGATTACAAGGTACCGCATCCAAACTGTCATTTCTCAGCTGGACTTTTATGCCGTACCAAGTAGATCTGAATTCATTTGCATAGTAAATCCCCAACCGACACAAAAGCAAGCATTATAGAGGACAAAAAAAGAATCTTTCTAATCCAGAATTCTCATACAACAAAATCAAAGAAAACTTTGGTCCAAAAAGGAAAATGGTGAAATGGTGGAAAAGCAATGAAGAGAAGTAAAATGAGATCTTACAACAGGGTTTCTCTCGTTGAGGAGAGACGGGTTGTCTCGAAGTAGCCTCTGGAAGGCAGCAAGGTCCCCGGAATGAGCGTAGGCATGGATGGTGGCCGGCTTAGCAGATCTTAGCCGTTGATCCTGAGACTTCTGCATCTTGAATGCGAAGGAACAACGGCAGAATTGGGAAATGCAAGAGAGAGAGAGAAAAACGAGAATGAAAGTCAAAACAAGTTTTGGATTTTCTTATCGGGGTTTGAGTCTTCGGACGCGAGTGTGAGAATATGGAGGAAATTCGAAATCCCCCACGCCCGACTCTTGCGTTCCAAATCTTGTTTACACTGCCCTCTCGGCCTATCATATTCCTTCCATTTCTATATTACTCCTTGCAGAAGCATTTGACGATTATGTCCCCGCCGTCCTTCTTCGTCCACAGATCAAAATAGCTGCTGGCCACAGCTGTAACGCGAGCACTCTTTTTTTGGCCACAGGACAGAGGCATCATTGTTGGCAACCACCCACTTCCTTCCTCTATCGCCATCTTCTCCTAATTTTTTTTGGCCCATGTTTTTGGGGCAAAAAACGTTGTCAATATAAAATATTAATGGTCTTAAATATAAAAAACTAATTAATTAATTTGAGTAGATTAAAAAAATCAGTTATCATTACTAATTAAGTTTATTGACTAAAACTATTATTATTAGAAAGACTATTTTAGAAAAAAATAGATAAATATAAGAAATAAAATAGACTGTGGTCTTATATCTAGGATCAAAATAAAAATCAAACAATGTCTTACATTAAAGACTGAAGATAGAAGCATTTTTTGTTTTGATAAATTTGTCTTCCCATATTCTAATTTTACAAAAGCATTATTTTTGCATATAATTTTTATAATTATAGATTTGCCAAATGAATACAATAGTAATTGATTATTGACTAATTTTGAGTGGGGTATTTAAACATCGAAATTAAATTATTTAGATTTGAATATTATGCTATGTAATTTACTAATAATATCCTCTTCTAAAAGTTTTTATCCGACAATTTAATGTGTAAAAATAACATACGAAATTTAATAATCACATTACTATTTCTTTGACTGAGATTGATCCAGTGTTTTAAAGGTTAAAAAAAAGGAAAAACTAATTTAGAGGTTCTTATTGTTTGCCCAATTTTAAATCAGGTCCCTATATATATATATATATATCTGTATATATAAAACTAGATCCTTTAACTTTGTACAGTTAGATTTGTTAGACTCTGTAGTTAAGTAAATACTAAGGTTCTGTTTGGTACGCAGGACGAGAGGCTTGGGATTGGGTCAGGGATTGAGTCAAATTGTATTGTTTGGTATGTTGGATTGATTGTAACCTGGACTTAGATAATTTCATATAAATGGGATTGCACAAGCCCACCTCTCCCCCTGGTTTTGCATTTTCAATCCTGGGATTGAAAATTGCAGATTTATTATAATTTTTGGACAAGACTACCCTCTAATTTTAACTTAGACTCATCTTTCTCATCATCAATCTCCATTGTCGTTCTCGTTTTTCCTGCCACTCTGCTCTCATCGTTGGTCTAGGTGTTGCTCTCACTGTTGCTCTTGCTATCAAGAAAGTCGCACCGTCTCCAAGCAACCTTTGCTCCTTCCTGTGGCGTAAAAATTTATGACTTCGGTGGGTTTTTGAACTTGGGTATAAGGCCTTGCAAGCCATTTTTTAATTATTTCTTTGCTACTATGAGTTCAATGTTAGTTGATTTTTTAGCAATCCATTCACCCACCACAAAACGAACATTTTTCAATTACATTTTTTTCTTCATTGCAAAATCTACATGTAAAATTCTGAACACTACTACATTCAATAGAATATTTTTTTTTCAAGTATTATACTCAATTACTTCTAGTAATTCATCTGTTGCCATGGTGATATGCAGATTCTGGGAAACTCTCCGTCACCATCAGTGTCAAAAGGAATTTCGAATATGTAGAGCATGGTTTTGGGGTCTAAATATATGAAAGCAGTGCAAGAGCTCTTGGATGGAAGACTACTAGCGCCTTTTTTTATTTTTTGATAGTAAAGGTATTATAGTCTTTTCATATTTTATAATTGAGTATTAAATGAAATTAATCTATCATTCCTTTTAAATATTACACCATACCAATTACCAAATATGATTATAAAGTTTCATTCTCACTTCCACTCCCAGTGACAATCCCAATCCCATTCCTAATCCCAGTCCGCCAAAATTCAGTTCTGCCTGCCAAATAGGGCCTAACAGTGTTAAAACTGTCGTTACTATCTCCTTCCCCTGTAATCCCAAAAAGTTTCAAAGCAAAACTCTCCTTCCTGATTCGTTGTTTGTTCTTTGTT